>NC_084566.2:38146624-38409124 GCF_033978685.3 Nerophis lumbriciformis | reverse complement strand
AAGTGAAATTACACGACGGGCCAAATTTGGCCCGCGGGCCAGAGTTTGACACCTATGACCTAGAGGCAGTCCGCTATGAATACGTCTGTTTTACGCCAAGTGCTTGAGTCAGTACTTGAGCCAGTGCCGAGTTTGCAACTAGACGTGATGTTTAATTGAAATAAATGTGTTTCCTAAAATAGTGGCAATGGTTTTAAGACTGCAAGGGACACAGAGTCCACTGACTTCAATAGGGAGCATAGAGTGGATTGTTCCATTGCAGCCAAACTAGACATCGGATGTTCTGTGTCGCTACAAGTAAATGACAAGTGGGTTAGGCCTAAGCTGGTCTGTACGCCGGGCTTCCGCCTAATAATTGGAAGATCTTTCAGTGTTCTTGAAATATAAACCGCTGTTAGAACATTTTTCAAGTTTCATTCTGTTGTTCCGAGTTGATATGGAGAATTTTACAATTCTCTAGGTCAGTGTTTTTCAACCAGTGTGCCGTGAGATACAGTCTGGTGTGCCATGGGAGATTATCTATTTTCACCTATCTGGGTTAAAAATATTTTTTGCAAAGCAGTAATTATAGTCTGCAAATGATGTGTTGTTGAGTGTCGGTGCTGTCTAGAGCTCGGCAGAGTAACCGTGTCATACTCTTCCATATCAGTAGGTGGCAGCAGGTAGCTAATTTAATTTTATAATTTAATTAAAATGTATTTAATGCTTAAACCAAAAATAAACAAAAGGTAAGTCATACTTGCCAACCCTCCCGGATTTTCCGGGAGACTCCCGAAATTCAGCGCCTCTCCCGAAAACCTCCCGGGACAAATTTTCTCCCGAAAAACTCCCGAAATTCAGGCGGACCTGAGTGACGTGTTGACAACACACAACAACAGTGTCTACCGTAAAGCAGTTCGTCTGCCGTAAACAGCAATGTTGTGACACTTTTAAACAAGACAATACTGCCATCTACTGTACATGCATATGTGACCCACCCATAATGTGTCACGTTTTTGTGTTGATTTATTTATTTTATTTTGTGGTTTGAATTCGTTTTTGGAGCTGTCATTACACATTTATCAGTATTCACATTGGTCAGTAGGGGGCAGAAGAGCGTTTCTTCCTAATTGAATGCTATCGCCTGCAAACCAGAAGTGTCTTGTCATTCTGATGAGCGCGACCAGTCTGTGAACAATTGAAACGTCCTGTGTGCTTTTTCCTCCTGTATAACAGGTTAGTTTTGGTGAATCAACTCACTGAATAATATCCATGTGATCTTTATAAGTTTAAGTTTTAAGTTTATAAGTTTAGGTCTCAGTGGCCTAGTGGTTAGAGTGTCCGTCCTGAGATCGGTAGGTTGTGAGTTCAAACCCCGGCCGAGTCATACCAAAGACTATAAAAATGGGACCCATTACCTCCCTGCTTGGCACTCAGCATCAAGGGTTGGAATTGGGGGTTAAATCACCAAAATGATTCCCGGGCGCGGCCACCGCTGCTGCCCACTGCTCCCAGGGGGTGATCAAGGGTGATGGGTCAAATGCAGATAATAATCTCGCCACACCTAGTGTGTGTGACAATCATTGGTACTTTAACTTTAACTTTAAGTACACATTCTGATGGTGGAGCCTAACTCTAAAGTGTTTGTGAGTTGTAGTTTGTAAATGAACACTGAAATTCAAGTATTTATTTTATATATATATATATATATATATATATATATATATAGCTAGAATTCACTGAAAGTCAAGTATTTCTTATATATATATATATATATATCTTAACCACGCCCCCAATCACCCCCGACTACGCCCCCGCCCCCACCCCCCACCTTCCGAAATCGGAGGTCTCAAGGTTGGCAAGTATGAGGTAAGTGCCCCTAAGAAAAGGCATTGAAGCTTAGGGAAGGCTATACAGAACGAAACTAAAACTGAACTGGCTACAAAGTAAACAAAAACAGAATGCTGGACGACAGCAAAGACTTACTGTGGAGCAAAGATGGCGTCCACAATGTACATTCGAACATGACATGACAATCGACAATGTCCCCAAGAAGGATATAAACAACTGAAATATTCTTGATTGCTAAAACAAAGTAGATGCGGGAAATATCGCTCAAAGGAAAACATGAAACTGCTACAAAAAAATACCAAAAAAAGAGAAAAAGTCACCAAAATAGGAGCGCAAGACAAGAAGTAAAACACTACACACAGGAAAACAGCAATAAAGTCCAAATAAGTCAGGGTGTGATGTGACAGTACGTGACAGTACACCTACTTTGAGACAAGAGCTATATTGATGCATGCTTGGTTATGCTTTAAAGTCATATCCAACCACTTTTTACTGTCAACTGAGTTTCATTTTTTAATGTCTGCTGGTGGTGTGCCTCCGCATTTTATCAATGCAAAAAAATGTGCCTTGGCTCAAAAAAGGTTGAAAAACACTACTCTAGGTGACGCTTTCTTTGTATAATCTAGCATGTTTTTTATCTTTTATCTGTTATTAGAGACTGTACTTGTATTAAGAGAGGAGTTGAAAATGACTTCCCCACTTGGAAAGACCACTGTTATAAAAGCACCGAATTCGGTACCCATCCTGAACCAGATACATGCACATGATATACTGTACGCAAATCGTCACCTTAAAAGTGTATTTGGCAGTGTAACCCGACTTCTGGACCAGAACCATCTGCAGGATGCCAGTGTAGCGGATTTGCCGGCACACAAGCTCATCATCAAAGTGCAACTTTTTCTGTGAAAAACAAAGTGGGGAAAAAAAGACTTGCAGATTCATATACATGCAACATGAAGTTGCAAAAAATGTCCAAAATACCTTCTGAGCATTGGAGCGCACGCAGAAAATAAAGGACGTCTCAGCTTTCGCCAACGTGTCCATCAGCCCTGTGAGTGACACCTGTGGGAAGAAAATATTCCTACTTTCAGTTTTAGTACGCAAAAAAAAACTTGTATAACTTCTGCACACTAATAATCAGAGGTGGGTAGTAACGCGCTACATTTACTCCGTTACATCTACTTGAGTAACTTTTGGGATAAATTGTACTTCTAAGAGTAGTTTTAATGCAACATACTTTTACTTAAGTATATTTATTGAGAAGGAACGCTACTTTTACTCCGCTACTTTTATCTACATTCAGCTCGCTACTCGCTACTAATTTTTATCCATCTGTTAATGCACGCTTTGTTTGTTTTGGTCTGTCAGACAGACCTTCAAAGTGCCTGTCTTATTGGTGACGTTTCACTTCGTTCCACCAATCAGATGTAGTCACTGGTGACGTTGGACCAATCAAACAGAGCCAGGTGGTCACATGACCTGACTTAAACAAGTTCAAAAACTTATTGGGGTGTTACCATTTAGTGGTCAATTGTACGGAATATATACTGTACTGTGCAATCTACTAATAAAAGTTCCAATCAATCAATCAAAAGTGTGAAGGAAAAAAGACACTTTTTTATTTCAACCGTACATCCCGTCAAAAGCCTAAAGACTGACTGCACAGTTCCTGTCTTCACAATAAAGGTGCCGCTCCATCGCGCCTGCGCTTTCAAAACAAGAGTCTCCGAAAGCCAGCGCAAACAAGCTAGCAAGCTAAGGAGTTTGCCGCCAATATATTTCTTGTAAAGTGTATAAAAACGAATATGGAAGCTGGACAAATAAGATGCCAAAAACCCACCACTTTCATGTGGTATTAGACAGAAAGGAGGAACTTTTTTTCTCCTCCATTTGAAAACGTGGACGTTATCATCACTACTGTCTGATTACAATCAATGCAAGTCATCAGAATCAGGTAATACACCAACTTGTATTCTTGTCTTCATGAAAGAAAGGAATCTATATGTTAAACATGCATGTATAATCATTAAAACATCTTTAACATGTAAACAAAAACAGCAAAATAAATACATATAAATTATATACTGTATATATCAATGTATATATATATATATATATGTGTGTGTGTGTGTGTGTATGTTACTCATCAGTTACTCAGTACTTGAGTGGTTTTTTCACAACATACTTTTTACTTTTACTCAAGTAAATATTTGGGTGACTACTCCTTACTTTTACTTGAGTAATAAATCTCTAAAGTAACAGTACTCTTACTTGAGTACAATTTCTGGCTACTCTACCCACCTCTGCTAATAATGATAGCACAAACCTGAAACTGAGCGCAAACTGTGGCAGACGTCACACGTGGGACACAGTGGCTGGCAGATTTGTGGCTTTGATTGTGATCCAGACCCACAACGTGTTGGAGGGAGCGCAAATTCATGAGATTCTGATGGTACAAAGACACACAAGAACATTCTAGTTAATATCTTTATTCAATTGATTGCGGAGTCTACTACCATCACTGGGCGTGTGGTCTACAAACAGTCATGCACAAACACTAAACACGAAAATCGAACTGCAGCCTTGGGTGTCCTGTTGCCAAGTGCACATTTGGACACCTATATGTTTGAACATATGGACAATCTGTGTCGAGCAAATAAGTCCAATAACAAAACACCATTCTGGTTCAGATCCAGGCAGCTGTTCTTCTCAATCATGTCTCTCCAGTTTTCACTGTCGTTGCCAGTGTGAGTGTTGAACTCACCCAGCAGAACAAGGGAATCACCTGAGGAAGCACTCTCCAGGACTGCATCGAGGGGATCCAAAAAGGGCGGGTCCTGACTGTTGTTTGTGCTTACTCAACAAACAGCAGTACCCGCCCTTTTTGTAGGTGGAGGGAAGCTACTAGAGAAGTGCGGTTTGCGGACACAACCGCGGAGTCCGCGGATTATCCGCGGTTCGGGCGGTTGAAATAAAAAAAAATTAGATTTTATCCGCGTGTCGGGTCAGGCGGTTGAAATTAAAAAAAAATTAGATTTTAAATAGATTCAGGCGGGTGGCAGTTAAACCAATTCGGAAATATATATACATAGTTAAATGTTGTTACCCACATACGAAAAAACGAGCAGGCACCTGCTGCATATGCCACAACAGAAGAAAAGAAAAAAAAAAAGAGATGGACACTTTTACGGAGCGGAGAAGGGACGCCTCGCCGGGGTCCGGGACCGAGGCCCCTTCCCCCGAGAGGGCCCCACCGGGAGCCGTAGCTGAGGTGATCCGCGAGAAGGGCCCGACGCACGTCCAGGGCCACCACCGCGCCCACCGCACCGACACCCCGCCGCGGCCGGCGTCACGCGCAGCAGGTAAGCAGCTTACCTGCCCGCCACCCCCGTGGCCGGGGGCTCGTAACAGGGGTCACTCCGCGCGCTCCGCCCGCGCAGCTTACCTGCCCGCCACCCCCAGTTGCCGGGGGCACGTAACAGGGGTCACTCCGCGCGCAGTGCGCTCACGAAAGGGGTGGGGCAAGCAGAACTGGCGCTGCGGGATGAACCGAACGCCGGGTTAAAGCGCCCGATGCCGACGCTCATCAGACCCCAGAAAAGGTGTTGGTTGATATAGACAGCAGGACGGTGGCCATGGAAGTCGGAACCCGCTAAGGAGTGTGTAACAACCCACCTGCCGAATCAACTAGCCCTGAAAATGGATGGCGCTGGAGCGTCGGGCCCATACCCGGCTGTCGCCGGCAGCGAGAGCCACGAGGGCTAGGCCGCGACGAGTAGGATGGCTCCACCCGGGCTCGCGCTCGAGGCTTCAGCGCGCACCGCGGGTGCGAGGGACATCGCACCTCCACGCGCTTGGAGGTGCGCTCAGCAGCAGATGATTGCTGCATTGGATCAGTCTCCTTTCTTTAACAGGCAAAAGCTTTATAACCTCACTAATGCCTTGCATCGTCCATATTAGATATATAACAACTGGCGGGTGCGGTGTTGATTAAATGTTAATTCGGGTGGATGCGGATGGTTGACGACTTTTGTGATGCGGTTGCGGATGAAATAATTGCCTATCCGCGCATCTCTAGAAGCTACCCTCTCGTCTACTGGGTTTAACTCCAATGACAGGCTCTGAGCCGAAGGACAACAATTGAATTGTCACACCCGCCTGTTGCCTCTTACTACTTGCAACGTTAGAGTGGAGAGTCCAGCCCCTCTCGAGAGGACCAGTTCCAGGGCCATTGCTCGTCAAAGTGAGTCAGACTAAATCTAGCCGGAGCTTCTTTTATTTGTAAAAAACACTTTACATTGAGCAAACAACCTCAAAGTGCTACAGTGTATTAAAGGGGCACATTATCCCAATTTCAGAAGGGTTAAAACCATTAAAAATCAGTTCCCAGTGGCTTATTTTATTTTTCGAAGTTTTTTTCAAAATTTTACCCATCACGCAATATCCCTAAAAAAAGCTTCAAAGTGCCTGATTTTAACCATCGTTATAAACACCCGTCCATTTTCCTGTGACGTCACATAGTGAAGCCAACACAAACAAACATGGCGGATAGAACAGCAAATTATAGCGACATTAGCTCGGATTCAGACTCGGATTTCAGCGGCTTAAGCGATTCAACAGATTACGCATGTATTGAAACGGATGGTTGTAGTGTGGAGGCAGGTAGCCAAAACGAAATTGAAGAAGAAACTGAAGCTATTGAGCCATATCGGTTTGAACCGTATGCAAGCGAAACCGACGAAAACGACACGACAGCCAGCGACACGGGAGAAAGCGAGGACGAATTCGGCGATCGCCTTCTAACCAATGATTGGTATGTGTTTGTTTGGCATTAAAGGAAACTAACAACTATGAACTAGGTTTACAGCATATGAAATACATTTGGCAACAACATGCACTTTGAGAGTGCAGACAGCCCATTTCAGGCGCGCTAAGAACATATATTTTTCCACGATTTCAGCACTCAGGTTAACCATACCTAAATAGTCACAAAATGCATTACACAAGACTACCCGAATGTACTCGAATGATTGAAAAACAAATGTTTTTAAGCTAAATTATTGGTAAACAGTTTATGTATAATAATTTATGTAAAACCGCGAGTGATGAATAAAGTTTTCATCAATTAATATATTCTGTAGACATACCCTCATCCGCTCTCTTTTCCTGAAAGCTGATCTGTCCAGTTTTGGAGTTGATGTCAGCAGGCCAGGGAAGCTAGGGTCGATATTCTTCTCTTGATCATCTTCGGTGGCATAAGGGACGGTGTGAGCCAAGACATCCAGGGGGTTTAGCTCGCTCGTCTGCGGGAACAAACTGCCGCCATTGCTTGCCGTGCTACCGAGGTCCTTTGTCCCTGAATTGCTCACACACTCCGGCAGATTCAAAGGGGGTCTGGCGGCAGATTTCTTTTTGACTTTATCGTTGGAAATGCATCTGCTTTGAGTGTCGCAGGATATCCACACATTCTTGCCATCTCTGTCGTAGCATAGCTTTCGTCGGTAAAGTGTGCGGAACAAACGACTGACCATTTCGTCGGCTTTCCCCACACCCTTGTATTTTGAACAAATTTCGTCCAATTTCTTGCCACTTTCGCATCTTTGAACCACTGGTGCAACTTGAATCCGTCCCTGTTCGTGTTGTTACACCCTCCGACCAGGGCCGGCCCGTGGCATAGGCCGTATAGGCAAATGCTAAGGGCGCCGTCCATCAGGGGGCGCCACGCCAGTTCCACAAATGTTAGAGAAAAAAAAAAAAAAAGTTGGTACTATTATTTCTAAATACAAAAAATAATCCCACGTTAATTAAAATGCAAAGTAAAGCCTATATAATAGAAATATTATTTGTTACAACATTAAACCGCCCCCCCCCCGCACGGTGCGCCCCCTCCCTTCCCGTATCATGACTCTTTTTGGACGTCACCACATCAAAAAATCAACACAAGATGTCAAAACGGCCAAAACTGTCAGGTGCCCAGGGAAGAAAAAAGAGAAAAGAAGAGGAGGAGAAACGAGAAAAGACAGAGGTAGCAGGTAGGTAACGTTAGCCTACATGAAATTATTTGTCTGTTACAGAATGTGATAGTTACCTGGCTTTTTAGCATTAAGCTAATGTTACATGATTCGGCAATTGCTAATCAATAAATAGCTAGTTCTGTTTTAACGTCGGGTTAATATTGTGGAGGGGGCTAAATTGTTATGGAAAATAATAATGTAACGTTAGGTAATTACAGTACTCCCACCTTACATTCCTCAGGGACATTTGTATTAGATCTTTTAAGCAGGTGTTTTTTGTTTACATTATTGCCTTCTGGTTAGCTAATGTTTGCCCTGCAGGTAATAGTCACTTTTCCACCCCTTTATATATTAGGTATAGGGACGGCGTGGCGCAGTGGGAAAATGGCCGTGCGCGACCCGAGGGTCCCTGGTTCAATCCCCACCTAGTACCAACCTCGTCATGTCCGTTGTGTCCAGAGCAAGACACTTCACCCTTGCTCCTGATGGGTGCTGGTTAGCGCCTTGCATGGCAGCTCCCTCCATCAGTGTGTGAATGTGTGTGTGAATGGATAAATGTGGAAGTAGTGTCAAAGCGCTTTGAGTACCTTGAAGGTAGAAAAGCGCTATACAAGTACAACCCATTTATCATTTATTTATAGTTGTAAGTAAAAAAAAAAGGTCAAAGACAAAGCTATTCGGTTTCTTGTGAGTATATACACTTCACTGCCGATGTGGGGGGGCGCCACCTAAAATCTTGCCTAGGGCGCCAGATTGGTTAGGGCCTGCCTCCGACAACACACCGACGAAAGTGAGAAAATGGGGGATTGCTTCCCGATGTGACGTCACAATAATAGAAATGCGTTTAATTCGCCAAAATTCACCCATTTAGAGTTCGGAAATCGGTTAAAAAAATATATGGTCTTTTTTCTGCAACATCAAGGTATATATTGACGCTTACATAGGTCTGATGATAATGTTCCCCTTTAAAAAAAATAAAATAAAAAGATAATAAAAATAAAAACTACAACTAGTATGCATATATCTAAAAAAGGTCTTTTTAAAAAGGGTTTTTAAGCCTTTTTTAAAAGCACCCACAGTCTGTGGTGCCCTCAGGTGGTAAGGGAGAGCATTCCACAGACTGGGAGCGGCGGAGCAGAAAGCCCGGTCTCCCATTGTTCGTAGCTTTGTCCTCGGAGGTTGGAGGAGGTTAGCCTGTCGTGTCGTGTGGAGGATTTGGGGGGGGAGTAGTTCTTTGAGGTAGAGTGGGGCATTTCCATGGAGGCACTGGTGGGTTTATAGGGAGACTTTGTATTCAATCCTGAGTGGAACAGGAAGCCATTGAAGGGATTTGAGAACTGGTGTGATATGGTCATATTTCCACACTCTCATCAGGATCCTAGCAGCACTATTCTGTATGTACTGCAGCTTCTGGATGTTCTTGCTGGGGATCCCGACAAGAAGTGTGTTGCAGTAGTCCAGCCTGGAGGAGACAAAGGTGTGGACGAGCCTCTCAGCATCAGAGAGAATGAGTGAGGGGCGGAGTATAGCAACGTTCCTGAGGTGGTAGAAGGAGGTCTTGCACAGTTGTTTTATTTGAGCCTCAAAGGTCAGGTGAGGGTCCATTCTAACAGCCAGATTAGTGACTGAGGATGAGAGATGAATGTAGAGGCCGGAGAAGGTTCTCCACCTCGCGCGCCAGCTTAGGCTCCTTCCCCCACAAAGAGGTGACGTTCCAAGTCCCAAGAGGTAGCTTCTATGGACGAAAATTGGACCGCACAAGGGCCCTGCCTTCGACCGCCGCCCAGCTCACACTGCACCCGACTTCTATGCCCCCTCCTATGAGTGGTGAGCCCATTGGAGTGGGGACCCACGTAACTTTTTCAAGCTGTGCCTGGCCTGGGCCCATGCGGATTCTGGAGGTCTAAATTAAAGAATAATATACAGGCATATCCCGGGCAGCTGTATGGGGATATGGGGGCCTGTGTCAAATACCAGCTGATATGGGAAAGCAGGGGAGTGCCCAGACAGAGCAGCATGAACCCAGCTGGAGAGGTTGTTGTGACACGCTCGGCACACTGCAAAAACTGAAATCTAAGTAAGATGAAATATCTCAAATAAGGGTGATATTTGATTATTTTCTGTCTGATAAGATAATTCTTCTCACTAAGCAGATTTTATGTTAGAGTGTTTTACTTTTGGTCCTAAATGATCTCAGTTTGCTGAGATTTGATGACCTATATTGAGTAAAACATGCTTGAAACTAGAATATCAAGTGTTGCAAAGCTGTGTCATCAACACTCACAAGTACAAAATACTACTTTTTTAAAGTAATAATTTCTTACTTCAAGCATGAAATAAAAAATCATGATGTATGCATATCATTATGTCAAGATAATGGCACTAGCATTTACTTCATTTAAGAATATTTTTTAACATATTGAGCAAAAAGGTCTTTTTCCTACCAAGAAAAGTGCACTTATTATTAGTGAGAATATACTTATTTTAAGGTATTTTTGTTCATTGAAGTTAGCTAATTTTACTTGTTTTGGAAAGTCTTGACAAGCCAAATTTTCTTGTTCTGTTAGCAGATAAAAATACCCCTAATTTTTATTTTATTTTTTTCTTGTTTTTGAACACTGACTTTTTGCAGTGCAGGGATGACGTTGCTATTGTATTGTTGTTTGCTACAAAAAATAGTTGTTTATCAAGGCAAAACTGTCACCGGTGTTGCCGTTCGGCACCTATAATTAACGGCAGGGCCGAGTTTAGTTGCTTTTGCTCCTCTGGAAGGACAGAATAAACCGTTTGTGGTTTGCTTTATTGCAACTTCCCTCATCACGTGGTTACGCGCGGAATCGCGAGATCTCGTACGCCGGTGGGGATTAACCGGACTGTGGATGGCGGGGCTGTTCCGTGGCGATTTTGTTTAGCAGCGTGTATTTGAAACGTTAAAATGTTGACCGAGGTGTTTGGATATTTTTTTTAGAGAGCTGTAAAGGTGGAACAGAGTGACTTATTGACTTTATTGTTAGCTGACTTTTTAACATTTATTTACAATTTAAAATGCATTAAAAAAAGAAAAACATGCACTGCAAAAAGTCAGTGTTCAAAAACAAGAAAAAAAAAAAAATACAAAAATGAGGGGTATTTTATTTGAACTAAGCAAAATTATCTGCCAATAGAACAAGAACATTTGGCTTGTCAAGACTTTCCAAAACATGTCAAATTAGCTAACCTCAGTGAACCCAAAAATACCTTAAAATAAGTATATTCTCACTAATAACAAGTGCACTTTTCTTGGTAGAAAAAAAAGAGACCTTTTTGCTCAATATGTTGAAAAATATTCTTCAATGAAGTAAATGCTAGTGCCATTATCTTGACATACATTACATTTCTTGAAACCAGCAAACTTATACTAAAAACTAATTTATTGTTCTTAATGGAAAGACAACAAGGCAAGCGCTTGTTACTCTCGGGGTCCCCTAGCCGCTCAGGCAAATCATATTGCCTAAAAATGCATTTTTCCATGGATAACATGACATCATCGCACCAAGTGCGTGCTCTTTCAGTCAATTAGTGCGCATATATACAGCCTGGCCCCCGGCCAAAATGTTTTTAATTGTCATTTTGAAGAATTTATCTGAATGTGCATGAACTATTTCTGTTCAAAATTGTTAGAAATGTTAAATGTTTAAATATTAACTGTCAGTTTACTGTACTGTGCCAACTGTATTACTATATGAGTACCTATTTTCTATTGTTTCATTGAAAATAAAACAGCAAAGTCCATTTGGCTGTCATCTGTTTTAATTATGAGACACAATTGTGTCAAAGTCATGATTTTTTTTTTCATGCTTGAAATAAGAAATGATTACTTTAAAAAAGTAGTTTTATACTTGTGAGTGTTGATGACACAGCTTTGCAACAGTTGATATTCTAGTTTCAAGCATGTTTTACTCAATATAGGTCATCAAATCTCAGCAACAAGCTGTAATATCTTACTGAGATCATTTAGGACCAAAACACTTAAAACAAGTAAAACACTCTAACATAAAATCTGCTTAGTGAGAAGAATTATCTTATCAGACAGAAAATAAGCAAATATCACCTATTTGACATATTTCATCTTACTTGGATTTCAGTTTTTGCAGTGTGTTTGTGTTCCTGTCTTACATAGGGATTGTAAATGATAGGCAAAATTCCCAAAAATGTGCAGTTCCCCTTCAAGGACAACTTCTGTTTTCATAGCAATGGAGTCATTTTTTTAATATATTTTTTTTTACATGTTTCACCTGTTAAGTGGAGAGAAAAACTGTTCATCTTGGACTCCTGCCTCATCGATAACATCTCCACACTGGTGACCCTTCGACATGAGCGATATCCAACGACAACCGCGGCAACAACTTGCTTAGCTTAATGCTAACGTGCTTGCATTGATAGTAATTACGATACAAAATGAAAAACATTACGCAACACTTCACCTTTGGAATAAGTTGCTTCCGTCGACCAGCTCTTGTTTTCCTGCAAAAAAAAATTAATGAAATGATGAGGCTCCATAACAGGTACTGTACACACAGCTATGCAGAGGAAGAACATTGTTATCGCTCCCACTCACTTCCTCTTTTCGAAATTGGCAAAGATGTCCTCGAATACGTCAAGGGGCTGCTCGTCAGAGCGATCGAAGGAGAAGTCCAGCGTGCAGCTATTGCTGTGGAGGTCAACAAACAATACATTTACTGGACCACTTCATTAGGCACACCTACATCATCTCCGCAGGGTGTTGCATTTAGAGATGTCCGATAATATCGGACTGCCGATATTATCGGCCGATAAATGCTTTAAAATGTAATATCGGAAATTATCGGTATCGGTTTCAAAAAGTAAAATGTATGACTTTTGAAAAGGCCGCTGTGTACACGGACGTAGGGAGAAGTACAGAGCGCCAATAAACCTTAAAGGCACTGCCTTTGCGTGATGTCACGTTCAAACACTGAGGACATCTATTAAACAAGACAAAAGGCAAGGAATCAAACCGAGACAGAATTCAATTTGGACTCAATATTGAGGAGAGACATGGCCACTGCACTCTCTGTACAGTCCTGCACCACGCTCTGACGAAGAAGGTTTTCGTCTCCTCTTTTAATTCAGATGTTAAATAAATGATAAATGGGTTGTACTTGTATAGCGCTTTTCTACCTTCAAGGTACTCAAAGCGCTTTGACACTACTTCCACATTTACCCATTCACACACACACATTCACACACTGATGGAGGGAGCTGCCATGCAAGGCGCTAACCAGCACCCATCAGGAGCAAGGGTGAAGTGTCTCGCTCAGGACACAACGGACATGACGAGTTTGGTACTAGGTGGGGATTGAACCAGGGACCCTCGGGTTGCGCACGGCCACTCTCCCACTGCGCCACGCCGTCCCTGCACCAACACATGTCACAGCAGGAATGGGAAGTATGTAAAACAGTCATTGTTTTCGGTCGCTTTGAAGACCAAGAAGTGGGATTTCTCGGGCTTGGGCTCTTCCTGGATCCAGCTGGGGCAGGTGTTGGAGGACAATGGATAACCCCTCCCGTCTCCTGACCACAGTTGCTTCAAAAGGGCAGCGGGTCGTAAATAGCGTTGACTTCAAAGAGAGTTCGTTTAACACTTCAAAGAGAGTTCCACTGGAAGTTGAGCAGATCCTGCCATCTGTCCGTGTTGAAATCACAGTGGAGTTTTACGAGCCTTCTTCCTCTTGTTAGGCCTCGAAAGACAGCATTCATAATACAACGTTTCTTTTGTGATAACTTACAAACAATTATTCCAACAGCGTGCCGGCCCAATCACATAATATCTACGGCTTTTCACACACACGAGTGAATGCAATCCATACTTGGTCAACAGCCATACAGGTCACACTGAGGGTGGCCGTATAAACAACTTTAACACTGTTACAAATATGCGCCACACTGTGAACCCACACCAAACAAGAATGACAAACACATTTCGGGAGAACATCCGCACCGTAACACAACAGAACAAATACCCAGAAGCCCTTGCAGCACTAACTCTTCCGGGACACTACAATATACACCCCCCGCTACCCCCTACCCCACCCACCTCAAGCTCTCTCAGGGAGAGCATGTCCCAAATTCCAAGCTGCTGTTTTGAGGCATGTTAAAAAAAATAATGCACTTTGTGACTTCAATAATAAATATGACAGTGCCATGTTGGCATTTTTTTCCATAACTTGAGTTGATTTATTTTGGAAAACCTTGTTACATTGTTTAATGCATCCAGTGGGGCATCACAACAAAATTAGGCATATTAATGTGTTAATTCCACGACTGTATATAACGGTATCGGTTGATATCGGAATCGGTAATTAAGAGTTGGACAATATCGGAAATCGGCAAAAAAGCCATTATCGGACATCTCTAGTTGCATTAGAAACTCTACTTTCCACAGTATGTTTACTATTTTAGTTGTACTGTACAACTGCACTGCATCATACTGAGAAGTGTATAATATTTTGGTTACCTTACTTTTTTTAGTAACACATGTAGTGCAGTTTAACACCATAAAAAAATACAAATATTTTTACATATAGCTCTATCTTTTTCAAAACATACTCAACACTGTCACAAATGACAGGAGCGGAGGACTTGGACAATAACTATAAATTAAAGGGGAACATTATCACCAGACCTATGTAAGCGTCAATATATACCTTGATGTTGCAGAAAAAAGACCATATATTTTTTTTAACCGATTTCCGAACTCTAAATGGGTGAATTTTGGCGAATTAAACGCCTTTCTAATATTCGCTCTCGTTGTGACGTCACATCGGGAAGCAATCCGCCATTTTCTCAAACACCGAGTCAAATCGGCTCTGTTATTTTCCGTTTTTTCGACTGTTTTCCGTACCTTGGAGACATCATGCCTCGTCGGTGTGTTGTCGGAGGGTGTAACAACACGAACAGGGACGGATTCAAGTTGCACCAGTGGCCCAAAGATGCCAAAGTGGCAAGAAATTGGACGTTTGTTCCGCACACTTTACCGACGAAAGCTATGCTACGACAGAGATGGCAAGAATGTGTGGATATCCTGCGACACTCAAAGCAGATGCATTTCCAACGATAAAGTCAAAGAAATCTGCCGCCAGACCCCCATTGAATCTGCCGGAGTGTGTGAGCAATTCAGGGACAAAGGACCTCGGTAGCACGGCAAGCAATGGCGGCAGTTTGTTCCCGCAGACGAGCGAGCTAAACCCCCTGGATGCCTTGGCTCACACCGTCCCTTACGCCACCGAAGATGATCAAGAGAAGAATATCAACCCTAGCTTCCCTGGCCTGCTGACATGAGGGTATGTCTACAGAATATATTAATTGATGAAAATTGGGCTGTCTGCACTCTCAAAGTGCATGTTGTTGCCAAATGTATTTCATATGCTGTAAACCTAGTTCATAGTTGTTAGTTTCCTTTAATGCCAAACAAACACATACCAATCGTTGGTTAGAAGGCGATCGCCGAATTCGTCCTCGCTTTCTCCCGTGTTGCTGGCTGTCGTGTCGTTTTCGTCGGTTTCGCTTGCATACGGTTCAAACCGATATGGCTCAATAGCTTCAGTTTCTTCTTCAATTTCGTTTTCGCTACCTGCCTCCACACTACAACCATCCGTTTCAATACATGCGTAATCTGTTGAATCGCTTAAGCCGCTGAAATCCGAGTCTGAATCCGAGCTAATGTCGCTATAGCTTGCTGTTCTTTCCGCCATGTTTGTTTGTGTTGGCTTCACTATGTGACGTCACAGGAAAATGGACGGGTGTATATAACGATGGTTAAAATCAGGCACTTTGAAGCTTTTTTTAGGGATATTGCGTGATGGGTAAAATTTTGAAAAAAACTTAGAAAAATAAAATAAGCCACTGGGAACTGATTTTTAATGGTTTCATCCATTCTGAAATTGTGATAATGTTCCCCTTTAACGATTGTAGACTTCCACAGTGTATTCCACTGGTACACACAACTAAAAGGTAAGGTTCTAATAATAACGTTCGCTCAAATGTACAATATAAAACAAAAATTCTATAATTCTAAATAAAGGTTTAAGTACTGTTACCAATGCACAGAATTGTCAGCTGCTCTGCAATCCCCCAAAAAATTTATAAAAACAATCAAATCATCAAAGTTGTACCTGGAAAGTCTCGATTTCATTTCTTTGAGGGATTTGCGGGACGAGCGTTGAGAGGCCACTGAAGTGAGACAAGACATATTTCACCACTCCTTCTCTCCCACTTGTAGGTGCACTTAGCGGCTAAAGCTATACACTTACTCTTCTCTGCGTATTTGCTTCCCAAGCTTTTGAACACTGCCAGGATGCGGAAGGTGGCTCGAAGGACACCCCACCGAAACAAAGCCTCCGGACTGGACGTGACCAGGTGATGCAGAAATGACCGCTCACTGCTGCGTAGAAGGCATGCGACTTCGGGCTGCATGTGATCAGTATTTTTCTGTCGGAAACCCTACAGAACATAACAAATGATCATTTTTGTACTCATTTTTATAAACCTTTATTGGGAAGTTGCTACACTGAAAACACTGACAAATTTCTTTACTTCCAACTAGGGCTGCAACAACTATTCGATTATAAAAATAGTTGCTGATTAATTTAGTCATCGATTCGTTGGATCTATGCTATGCGCATGCGAAGAGTTTTTTTTTTTTTTTTTTTTAAATAAACCTTTATTTATAAACTGCAACATGTACAAACAGCTGAGAAACAGCAATCAAAATAAGTATGGTGCCAGTATGCTGTTTTCCCCCCCCCCAAAATACTGGAAAAGATAGAAATGTAGTTTGTCTCTTTTATCCGATTATGAATCGATTAATCGAAGTAATAATCGACAGATTAATCGATTATCAAATTAATCGTTAGTTGCAGCCCTACTTCCAGCATATTTAGTTTGCTTCCTAAACAGGCACACTGCAAAAAGTCAGTGTTCAAAAACAAGATTTTTTTTTTTACAAAAATTAGGGGCATTTTATTTGAACTAAAGAAAATTATCTGCCATTAGAACAAGAAAATTCGGCTTGTCAAGACTTTCCAAAACAAGTCAAAGTAGCTAACCTCAATGAACCCAAAAATAGCTTAAAATAAGTATATTCTCACTAATAACAAGTGCACTTTTCTTGGTAGAAAAAAAAGAGACCTTTTTGCTCAATATGCTGAAAAATATTCCTAAATGAAGTAAATGCTAGTGCCATTATCTTGACACAATGATATGCGCTCGGCATTACATTTCATAAAACCAGCAAACTTATACTAAAAACTAATTTATTGTTCTTAATGGAAAGGCAACAAGGCAACCGCTTGTTACTCTCGGGGTCTCCTAGCCGCTCAGGCAAATCATATTGTCTAAAAATGCATTTTTCCATGGATAACATGACATCATCGTGCCAAGTGCGTGCTCTTCCAGGCAATTAGAGTGTGGCCAAAAAAAATTTAATTGTAATTTTGAGGAATTTATCTGAATGTGCATGAACTATTTCTGTTCAAAATTGTTTGAAATGTCAAATGTTAAATGTTTAAATATTAACTGTCTGTTTACTGTACTACTATATGAGTACGTGTTTTCTATTGTTTCATTGAAAATAAAACAGCAAAGTCCATTTGGCTGTCATCTGTTTTAATTATGAGACAATTGTGTCAAAGTCATGATTTTTTTTTCATGCTTGAAATAAAAAATTACTTTAAAAAAGTAGTTTTATACTTGTGAGTGTTGATGACACAGCTTTGCAACACTTGATATTCTAGTTTCAAGCATGTTTTACTCAATATAGGTCATCAAATCTCAGCAACAAGCTGTAATATCTTACTGAGATCATTTAGGACCAAAACACTTAAAACAAGTAAAAGACTCTAACATAAAATCTGCTTAGCGAGAATAATTTTTTTATTAGACAGAAAATAAGCAAATATCACCCTTATTAGAGATATTTCATCTTACTTAGATTTCAGTTTTTGCAGTGCAGTGGTTACATTTTGAAAAAACTAAATTAAGTTTGTTTTAATATTGCTGTATACAGTAATATACTGTATAGTAAAAAAGCGAATTGAGTAAGGTTTCCCCGAGTAGACAACGTTAGCAAGTTAATGTCAACAGTCATTTGGGAGAAGCTGCTGTCATCGGCATTACAGTATAGCTTTTAGCCTCTGATAGTACTCATGCTTCTTTTGAAATCGAAAACTTTATAGGAAACATCATACTTGCCAACCTTGAGACCTCCGATTTCGGGAGGTGGGGGCATGGTCAGGGGGGGGCGTGGTTGGGGGCGTAGTTAAGAGGGGAGGAGTATATTTACAGCTAGAATTCACCAAGTCAAGTATTTCATATATATATATATATATATATATATATATATATATATATATATATATATATATACATATATATATACATATATAAGAAATACTTGACTTTCAGTGAATTCTAGCTATATATATATATATATATATATATATATGTCTTAATAAGGTTATCCAAAAAATAGTGCTCGATACCGAAGTAGAGCGCAATATATGTATGTGTGGGAAAAAAATCACAAGACTATTTCATCTCTACAGGCCTGTTTCATGAGGGGGGTACCCTCAATCATCAGGAGATGAAAATCTCCTGATGATTGAGGGTACCCCCCCTCATGAAACAGGCCTGTAGAGATGAAATAGTCTTGTGATTTTTTTTTTTCCCACACATACATACATACATACATACATACATACATACATACATACATATATATATATATATATATATATATATATATATATATATATATATATATATATATGTCTTAATAAGATTATCCAAAAAATAGTGCTCGATACCGTGGTAGAGCGCAATATATGTATGTGTGGGAAAAAATCACAAGACTACTTCATCTCTACAGGCCTGTTTCATGAGGGGTTCCTCATCTCCTGATGATTGAGGGGAACCCCTCATGAAACAGGCCTGTAGAGATGAAGTAGTCTTGTGATTTTTTCCCACACATACATATATATATATACATATATATATATATATACATATATATGTATGTGTGCGGAAAAAAAATCACAAGACTATTTTTTTTTTCCCCCACACATACATATATTGCGCTCTACTACGGTATCGAGCACTATTTTTTGGATAACCTTATTAAGACATATATATACATATATATATATATATATATATATACACACACATATACATATACATATACATATATATATATAAGAAATACTTGAATTTCAGTGTTCATTTATTTACACATATACACACACATAACACTTATCTACTCATTGTTGAGTTAAGGGTGGAATTGTCCATCCTTGTTCTATTCTCTGTCACTATTTTTCTAACCATGCTGAACACCCTCTCTGATGATGCATTCTGCTTCGTCTCCTTGTGTGCGCATATGCATGTACAGTAGATGGCAGTATTGTCCTGTTTAAGAGTGTCACAACATTGCTGTTTACGGCAGACAAAAACGTGACTGCTGCTGTTGTGTGTTGTTGCCGCGCTGGGGAGGACGTTAATGAAACTGCCTAACAATAAACCCACATAAGAAACCAAGAACTCGTCCTCGATCATTCTACAGTTATAACGTGATTGGGCAGGCACGCTGTTTATATTGTGGGAAAGTGGACGTGAAAACAGGCTGTCGACACGTCGCTCAGGTCCGCATGGAGCAGGAGGGGGCGTGGCCTCCAGCTTCGCCTGAATTTCGGGAGAAAATTTGTCCCGGGAGGTTTTCGGGAGAGGCGCTGAATTTCGGGAGTCTCCCGGAAAATCCGGGAGGGTTGGCAAGTATGGGAAACATGGTCGTTATTTTCCTAGTTATTTATAAAAGCATGGTACAGTATTAAATAGTGCTGTGTTAAACGATACTGAAACATGGATACCTTATAAAACACAAGGTGTGATACTATGTGTGCCACTTTAAGAAAAAAACAAACATGTGACTGATAAAGCCGCTGTGTCGTTTGACTGTGAAGTGCCAAACCTTTCGGTTCACAGGCAGCAGCTTGTACTAAATGAAGTCAGAAGTGTGACATTTGACATTGATTTTCATCTTCTTCTATCTAATTGGAACTAAGAAAAAGGACACGTTTTGAAAAGTGTGATCATTTTTGATCTTATACCGTCAAATAAAGTAAATGCTTTGTACTGTTTGGCTTAGTGGTGCGTTTCATATTACTTTCTACACAGCTATTCATTTCAATATACAGAAAACAATTAGATGTGCTTAATTTTGCAAGTTTGAGTTTGAGTTTATTTGGAACATGCAAGTATACAACATGATACATCACAATCTCCAGTTTCTCTTTTCAACATGTTCGAAAAGGAGTAGGAAGAAGCAGAGCTTATTTAATCCTACCCCTTTTCTTTTACATAACAGTTGCTAAAACTTTTGTTCACTTCCTGTTCTCAATTTATTCACAATATACTCCATAAGTAATCACAATAAAATAAGTAAATAAATAATAATTGGTGAAGTAAGTTACATTTCATATGTTGAGATAAGTAAGATTATTTTGTGAGTGAAAGAATGAAAGAATGGATGAGTTAAATAAATTCAGAATGTTTATCATGGTTCTTCTTCTTTGTACTTTGTAAACACTTTAAGTTTGAAGAGTTTCTTGAAGTGGATCATATTAGTACATTGTTTGATTGCTTTGCTTAATCCATTCCATAATTGAATTCCACATACTGATATACTGAAGGTCTTAAGTGTTGTACGTGCATACAAATGTTTTAAATTACATTTCTCCCTAAGATTATATTTCTCCTCTTTTGTTGAGAATAATTGCTGTACATTCTTGGGTAGCAGGTTATAGTTTGCTTTGTGTATAATTTTAGCTTTTGCAAATTCACTATGTCGTAGAATTTCAGAATCTTTGATTCAATAAATAAAGGATTTGTGTGTTCTCTATATCCAACATTATGTATTATTCTAACTGATCTTTTTTGTAACACCGTTAATGAATGAAGTGTACTTTTGTAATTATTTCCCCATATTTCTGCACAATAACTCAGATATGGTAACACTAGCGAGCAGTAGAGAATATGAAGTGATTTTTGGTCTAGAACATGTTTTGCTTTATTCATTATTGACGTGTTTCTTGCTACTTTATGTTGTATATTTTTCACGTGAGATTTCCAGTTCAATTTATCATCAATCATTATACCTAGAAATTTGGTTTCATTTACTCTTTCAATTTCTATTCCGTCTATTTGTATTTGTGTTTGACTTTCTCTTCTACTGTTACCAAATAGCATTATTTTAGTTCTACTGAGATTCAACGATAGTCTGTTTTTGTCAAACCATCTTTTTAATTTGTTCATTTCTTCTGTTGTTATTTGTAGTATCTTCTGTGTGTTCTCTCCGCTGTTGTATCATCCGCAAATAATACTAACTTTAAATCTTTTGTAACTTTACAAATGTCATTTATATATAGATTGAATAATTTAGGTCCTAGTATTGATCCCTGAGGTACACCACAGGATATATTTAGCGTTGTAGAGGTGTGTTCGCCTACCTTCACGTATTGTTTCCTGTTTCAAGTCGAATTCAGTTTCTTTTGTAAAATATTAGGACTTTACATATTGAATGACTATAATTTTCTTCCTTTTTTGTCTATTTTTGGTTTTCCAACTCATTGCATCAAATAATCTGTTAGAATTTTGACTTTTCTGTCAATAATTGTACTTTTATGGCTATTGTATGTAACTAATGTGAGTATTCCCTTTTGTCTTTATGCTGTGCATGTATCAAAGCATTTTTTGGAAATGTTAGAAGGCAGAAAGAATAGCTACTACTATTGCATAGGTAAAGGGTATCTTAATAAACAAAATTATATTTGCAAGTCAAATGTAATGACTTTTTTAATTCAGTAGTTGGGAGATGACCCTTATGAAACACTAACCCATTACCAGTGCAGTGTACATAAGAGTGCCATACAGTCACTGAAGCGTCATTTATCCATCATTAATAAATACCGTACTGGAATAAGTTGCTGATCTGATGGAAACTCCAGTGAGCCCCGACACAAATCATTGACTAACAAAGATTATCCTGTTTTTCCAAGTTGTTTCATCTTAAAAAGGCTACCAGGCATCCTTCAGTTATAATTCATTAGCAGTATGGGGAATGCAGATTTACCTTGACACAATATTGAACGCTGCCTGCAAAGTGCTGAATGACAAACGAGTTGGTGGAGTTGGCGGAGGCCGCAAAGAGCGAGTTGTCCTTGAGCCGCAGCTTTAGCTTGTCCAACAGTGCTTCATCGGTTGATTGAGGGAGGCTAGTACGAAGACAGAAAAGATTGGCTCCTTTTTTATGTTTCACGGATGGATGCACTTTAACTTACTCGCTCTCCTCGTCCAGTATGCTGAAGATTCCATCGCCGATCAGCTGAATGCAGCCGCTGTTGTCGCTGTAGTCAAAGCTTTGACAGCCGATGCCCTCTGACACATAATCTTCCTGCAAAATGGTCCCGTTACAACCACATATTCATCACAAAGGCTATATAAAGGCACTTTCAACACGTGTGGCACAAGTGCTCTCAATCATTTCTGACCTGCTGAAGTTTGAAGATTTGCTGGTTAATGAAACACTGAAGCTTCTCGTTGCTATAGTTCATGCACAGCTGCTCAAAACTGTTGGGGTGCAGGTCCTCCAGGCCAAACAGGTCAAGGACTCCAATGGACAAACACTGGGAAAACATGCACGTGAGGTTACACAGCATAACATAAAACATAACGTTAAGTGAGGTACCATATCGGAACATGCCACAAGTTTCTTTTTTTTTATATTTATATAGCGACTCAAAGCGCTTTACATAGTGAAACCTATTATCTACATCAGGGGTGCTCACACTTTCTCTGCATGAGAGCTACTTTTCAATTGATCAAGTCGTGGGGATCTACCTCATTCACATATATAATTTATATTTACTTATTTATGAAATATATGTTTTTGTTAACAAGTTAAAGGTGTTTAATGATAATACAAGCATGTTTAACACATAGTTAATATTGTTAAAAAATTAAAGGTGTTTAATGATAATACAAGAATGTTTAATACATATAGTTAACAAGTTAAAGGTGTTTAATGATAATGCAAGCATGTTTAACACATATAGTTAATGTTAAAAAATTAAAGGTGTTTAATGATAATACAAGCATGTTTAATACATATAGTTAATATTGTTAACAAGTAAAAGGTATTTAAAGATAATGCAAGCATGTTTAACACATATAGTTAATATTGTTAAAAAATTAAAGGTGTTTAATGATAATACAAGCATGTTTAATACATATAGTTAATATTGTTAACAAGTTAAAGGTGTTTAATGATAATGCAAGCATGTTTAACACACATAGTTAATATTGTTAAAAAATTAAAGGTGTTTAATGATAATACAAGAATGTTTAATACATATAGTTAATATTGTTAACAAGTTAAAGGTGTTTAAAGATAATACAAGCATGTTTAACACATATAGTTAAAAAATTAAAGGTGTTTAATGATAATACAAGCATGTTTAATACATATAGTTAATATTGTTAACAAGTAAAAGGTATTTAAAGATAATGCAAGCATGTTTAACACATATAGTTAATATTGTTAAAAAAATTAAAGGTGTTTAATGATAATACAGGCATGTTTAATACATATAGTTAATATTGTTAACAACTTAAAGGTGTTTAAAGATAATACAAGCATGTTTAACACATATAGTTAATATTGTTAACAAGTTAAAGGTGTTTAATGATAATGCAAGCATGTTTAACACATATAGTTAATATTGTTAAAAAATTAAAGGTGTTTAATAATAATACAAGAATGTTTAATACATATAGTTAATATTGTTAACAACTTAAAGGTGCTTAAAGATAATACAAGCATGTTTAACACATATAGTTAATAAGTTAAAGGTGTTTAAAGATAATACAAGCATGTTTAACACAGATAGATTCCTTTCTTTCATGAAGACAAGAATATAAGTTGGTGTATTACCTGATTGTGATGACTTGCATTGATAGGAATCAGACAGTGGTGCTGATAATGTCCGCATTTTCGAATGGAGGAGGAAAAAAGTCCTTTCTGTCCAATACCACATGAAAGTGGTTGGTTTTTGGCATCTTATTTGTCCAGCTTCCGTACTCCTTTGTATGTACTTTACAAGAAATACATTGTCGGCAAACTCCGTAGCTTGCTAGCTTGTGCACGCCAGCTTTCTGAGACTCGTTTAGTTAGCGCAACTGTGCAACTGTGCAGTCGCGGTCTTTGGAGTTTTGACGACAGAGTCTGTTGAAATAAAGTGTTTCTCGCCTTCCAGTCGGTAATTTTAATGAGCTGGCAGCAGCCAGCGTCATTTCAGAAGACTATCGGGTGCCGTGAATGTCAATCAAGTGACGAAAGTGACGTCATAGTGAAGATTTATGATCGCTCATTTTTAGGACTATTTTTTTAATGCCTGGCTGGTGATCGACTGACACACCCTCCGAGATCGACCGGTAGCTCGCGATCGACGTAATGAGCACCCCTGACGTAAAGTAATGTAATGCAACATAATGTAACACATTTGAAAGTAACACCATAACATAAAAAGACCATTAAGTAAAATACCCTAATGTCAAATACAACATATCAAAACACCTGCAGACCTGCACCAAGGATTTAATACAGCTGTTAAAGTTTGCGACCGCAATGTGAATGAAACATTTATTTTGGAGGAGTTGTTCGACCCAACCCTGGACTTGATGCTTTGACTTACACAAATGGACTCCTCCAAGTCACGCCTGTTGAGCAGAGCGTGGTTGATGTGAAGGACGATCCAGTCAAACAGAGCGCCGTACAAAGACTTTGCCATGGAGTCACGTGCAGATGTGGCCTTGAAACAAAACAAATACATTTCAACCTCGATTTACAAAACCCCGTTTCTCATACGTTTCGATTTATGAACCATTAGATCTAGCCAAATATGCTTGTGTGCGCGAACCATTTCTCTGTCTTCCAACGCTTCATTCATTCGTTCATTTTGTGCCTTAGGGAGAAGTCATTTTGGGGAGGCGGAATCCTCCACGTCACTTGCTGTGCAGTGCAGTACTTGTCAGTGTGTGTGCTTTTTATTATTTTATTATTATTATTATAGTATTATTTACGGGTCTCCCTATGTCTAGCATTAAAAGATTACAGTTGGTACAAAATGCGGCTGCTAGACTTTTGACAAGAACAAGAAAGTTTGATCATAATACACCTATACCTTTATATACATATATACCTATATATATACCTATACTGGCTCACCTGCAATGGCTTCCTGTGCACTTAAGATGTGACTTTAAGGTTTTACTACTTACGTATAAAATACTACACGGTCTAGCTCCGTCCTATCTTGCTGGTTGTATTGTACCATATGTCCCGGCATCAAATGTTGTATTGTACCATATGTCCCGGCAAGAAGTCTGCGTTCAAAGAACTCCGGCTTATTAGTGATTCCCAGAGCCCCAAAAAAGTCTGCGGGCTATAGAGCGTTTTCTATTGGGGCTCCAGTACTATGGAATGCCCTCCCGGTAACAGTTAGAGATGCTACCTCAGTAGAAGCATTTAAGTCCCATCTTAAAACTCATTTGTATACTCTAGCCTTTAAATAGACCCTCTTTTAGACCAGTTGATCTGCCGTTTCTTTTCTTTTCTCCTCTACCCCCCTCTCCCTTGTGGAAGGGGGGGGGCAAAGGTCCGGTGGCCATGGATGAAGTGCTGGCTGTCCAGAGTCGGGACCCGGGGTGGACCGCTCGCCTGTGCATCGGTTGGGGACATCTCTGCGCTGCTGACCTGTCTCCGCTCGGGATGGTCTCCTGCTGGCCCCACTATGGACTGGACTCTCCCTATTATGTTAGATCCACTATGGACTGGACTCTCACACTATTATGTTAGATCCACCATGGACTGGACTCTCACAATATTATGTTAGATCCACTATGGACTGGACTCACACTATTATGTTGGATCCACTATGGACTGGACTCTCACACTATTATGTTAGATCCACTATGGACTGGACTCTCACAATATTATGTTAGATCCCTTATGGACTGGACTCTCACAATATTATGTTAGATTTACTATGGACTGGACTCTAACACTATTATGTTAGATCCACTATGGACTGGACTCTCACAATATTATGTTGGATCCACTATGGACTGGACTCTCACACTATTATGTTGGATCCACTATGGACTGGACTCTCACACTATTATGTTAGATCCACTATGGACTGGACTCTCACAATATTATGTTAGATCCACTATGGACTGGACTCTCACAATATTATGTTAGATTTACTATGGACTGGACTCTCACACTATTATGTTAGATCCACTATGGCCTGGACTCTCACAATATTATGTTGGATCCACTATGGACTGGACTCTCACTATTATGTTAGATCCACTATGGACTGGACTCTCACTATTATGTTAGATCCACTATGGACTGGACTCTCACCCTATTATGTCAGATCCACTATGGACTGGACTCTCACACTATTATGTTAGATCCACTATGGACTGGACTCTCACACTATTATGTTAGATCTACTATGGACTGGACTCTCACACTATTATGTTAGATCCACTATGGACTGGACTCTCACACTATTATGTTAGATCCACCATGGACTGGACTCTCACAATATTATGTTAGATCCACTATGGACTGGACTCTCACACTATTATGTTGGATCCACTATGGACTGGACTCTCACACTATTATGTTAGATCCACTATGGACTGGACTCTCACAATATTATGTTAGATCCGCTATGGACTGGACTCTCACAATATTATGTTAGATCCACTATGGACTGGACTCTCACACTATTATGTTAGATCCACTATGGACTGGACTCTCACACTATTATGTTAGATCCACTATGGACTGGACTCTCACACTATTATGTTAGATCTACTATGGACTGGACTCTCACAATATTATGTTAGATCCACTATGGACTGGACTCTCACACTATTATGTTAGATCCACTATGGACTGGACTCTTACACTATTATGTTAGATCCACTATGGACTGGACTCTCACACTATTATGTTAGATCCACTATGGACTGGACTCTCACACTATTATGTTAGATCCACTATGGACTGGACTCTCACTATTATATTAGATCCACTATGGACTGGACTCTCACACTATTATGTTAGATCCACTATGGACTGGACTCTCATACTAATATGTTAGATCCACTATGGACTGGACTCTCACCCTTATTATGTTAGATCCACTATGGACTGGACTCTCACACTATTATGTTAGATCCACAATGGACTGGACTCTCACACTATTATTTTAGATCCACTATGGACTGGACTCTCACACTATTATGTTAGATCCACTATGAACTGGACTCTCACACTATTATGTTAGATCCACTATGGACTGGACTCTCACACTATTATGTTAGATCCACTATGGACTGGACTCTCACACTATTATGTTAGATCCACTATGAACTGGACTCTCACACTATTATGTTAGATCCACTATGGACTGGACTCTCACACTATTATGTTAGATCCACTATGGACTGGACTCTCACACTATTATGTTAAATCCACTATGGACTGGACTCTCACAATATTATGTTAGATCCACTATGGACTGGACTCACACTATTATGTTAGATCCACTATGGACCGGACTCTCACCCTATTATGTTAGATCCACTATGGACTGGACTCTCACAATATTATGTTAGATCCACTATGGACTGGACTCTCACACTATTATGTTAGATCCACTATGGACTGGACTCTCACAATATTATGTTAGATCCACTATGGACTGGACTCTCACACTATTATGTTAGATCCATTATGGACTGGACTCTCACCCTATTATCTTAGATCCACTATGGACTGGACTCTCACACTATTATGTTAGATCCACTATGGACTGGACTCTCACCCTATTATGTTAGATCCACAATGGACTGGACTCTCACACTATTATGTTAGATCCACTATGGACTGGACTCTCACACTATTATGTTAGATCCACTATGGACTAGACTCTCACACTATTATGTTAGATCCACTATGGACTGGATTTTCACAATATTATGCTATTATGGTAAATTTTCGGAAAGTTTCCGGAAACTTTCCACCCCTTTGCAACCCTATATACAGTACTGTATAGTACTTTATATTTTGTTCAAAGTGTAAAAACCTTCACTAAAATGTGGACTTTCTTCAAGGCTAGAACCCAGTATTCATATTTACATGGAAATTTGCTTCACTATACAAAACGTTTCTATTTACGAATCCTGGTCAAGAACCAATTAAGTTCGTAAATCGAGGTTTCACTGTACTCATAACTCCAGTTACAAAACAGAAAGTAACCTTGAACCAAAAACAATACACCCAATGAGTCATTCAGTAAGTACCTCCTCCAGTAGTGTGTATTGTGAAAACACTGTGCCGCTGTTGGTTGATATTCTCCTCTCGGCCAGAGTCTTTACAAGCAGCTCCTTTTTGACCTGGAATGTACAAAACCATCTACATTGATGTTTTTTTTAAATATAATTTGTCACGTTTGCCAAGCAGAAAAGGCTAAAACACAATGCAACACACCAGAGTAAGAAGTCATTGCAAACAGTGTGTCAAGATTAAATATATTAAATACATAAATATTTCAATAATTGCGAAAATGTGCCACTATTTAATTCTAATTTTAACTAAATACATAAATGTGTTATTAAATATGTCATGAGCGTATTTAATGTAAAATTACATTTAATTATTAATTTAATTATAATTTCTATATTTATTTTTAATTATTGATTATTGGATTAGATTTATATAGGACATTTCTAGACAAAGCGCTTTATAATGACAACTGGGAACCCATTATTCATTCACTTCACACATTTGTTATTAATTATTGTGTCATATTTAATTGATTATTTCATCATTTATTTAATTGTTTCACTGTTTAATTAATTATTCTAGGATTTACTTAATTATTTCATGAGCCAGTGTGTCGGGTAGATGAATTTATCTGATCTCTCAAACACAGACGCAAAGTCAGTGGGCGGATCCCAACACCTGATTGGTTACCGGCATTACTTCTTGTCTGTGGAAATTCAACCAGAGAAGTAGGCTACTGGTCGGTCTGAAAGTGCGAGAAATAACTCTGAACTGCTCCATGCCCTGCGCCAGCAGGTTTTGCTTTGAATGTACTTTGCAAGGTCTAAAATATCAATCACTAACTCCCAAAAAAGTAGGAGTGGCGACCTGTCTCAAACCTTCCGCCCAAGTGCAGGTGGGATAGCGGGGGTGTATATTGCAGCCCGGAAGAGTTAGGGCTGCAAGGTGTTCTGGGTATTTTTTCTGTTGTGTTTGTGTTGTTTACGGTGCGGATGTTCTCCCAAAATGTGTTTGTCATTCTTGTTTGGTGTGGATTCACAGTGTGGCGTATATTTCTAACAGTGTTAAAGTTGTTTATACGGCCACCCTCAGTGTAACCTGTATCGCTGTTGATCAGGTATGCGTTGCATTCACGTGTGTGTGCGTACAGAAGCCGCACATATCTTGTGACTGGGCCGGCACGTTGTTAGAATGGATGAAAAGCGGACGTGACGACAGCTCGTAGAGGACGTTAAAGGCAGTGCCTTTAAAGGCACGCCCCCAAGACTGTGGTCTGGGTGGACTACGAGATATAATGACTGATGAACACCTTCATTCGATAATGAAGGTTGCCTCAGCCCCCGACATTAATGAACTAGCATCCAAGAAAAGATGGCAGGTATCTGGCTTGGGCACATCAGATTATTAGATCAGCGTGTTGCAAACTGGGCAGTTTAAAGTCCTGAATGGTTGGTTTATTCATTATTATTTTATTTTCAAACTTATTAGCCTGTGGAAAAAGTTAATGTTGATATTTACCTCAGAAGGCTGCAAATAGAAAAGAGGCATTCAATTTTTATTTAAATTGTATTTGACATGTCATTAATATTTTTTGATTTTTATTATTATTTGAAAGTCGATTTTGCATGTCACTATAAAGTTATATAAGCCTTGCTTGTTCAATATTCAATGCAAAACTTGTTTGGGTCCCTATTAAAAGGTTAATTTGTTCAACCTTGGCCCGCGGCTTTGTTCAGTTTTAAATTTTGGCCCACTCTGTATTTGAGTTTGACACTCCTGCTCTACATTCTTTTACACAAATTGGAGATTATGGCAATATGCTTAATGCAGGTATAGTTATGAATGTGAGTGTATGTGATTGTTTGTCTATATGTGCCCCGCGATTGGCTGGCGACCAGTCTAGGGTGTACCCCGCCTCTCGCCCCAAAGTTAGCTGAGATAGGTGCCAGCTTACTCGCGACCTTAGTGAGGTTAGCGGTATAGAAAATGGATAGATGGATGGAATCAATATTTAGTTAAATATTGAATTAAAGAATTAAATGTTATTTTATGAGTCCAAACCCCGGCTGAGTCATACCAAAGACTATAAAAATGGGAGCCATTACCTCTCTGCTTGGCACTCAGCATCAAGGGTTGGAATTGGGGGTTAAATCACCAAAAATGATTCTCTGACCTCCCAGGGGGGTGATGGGTCAAATGCAGACAATAATTTCGCCACACCTAGTGTGTGTGTGTGACAATCAGTGGTACTTCAACTTTAACATTCAATTAATGACATAAATATTACATTAACATTTTAAATTCCAATTATAATTACATACCTGCCAACTTTTGAAATTAGAAAAACCTAGTAGCCAGGGTCCAGGGGCCGCAGGCCCCGGTAGGTCCAGGACAAAGTCCTGGTGGGGGGTTCAGGCTTCGCCCCCCGACGCAAAATGATTATTAGCATTCAGACAGGTTAAAATGTTGCTAAAACCATCACTTTTCTATCAGTCACAGTGACTTTTCAAAACAAAAATATTACAGCAAAAATCATATGGGTTGATTGACATGTTTATTCTGTAAGCTAACTTCAATAGTTTGAAATTATTTTGACAGTTAATGCCAGTTATCCTGTCAACCTTTCACAAGACTTCAATTTGTTAATTGAAAGTATAAACAGTATAAACACTTTTTACAGTAAACAAATGGTAAAACAGTACTAAACAATTCCATTAAAAAAAGAAATTGGTGTCATTATTAACTTTCTGTCCAAGCTTGTATAATCTACTGCCTTGTTCAATTGTAAAAAATATTCTGTGCCTAAAATTCACATTTCTATCACAATTATCATACTGTAAACATGGTAAGCTAACTTCATTAAAATTAATAGTCCTGTCAATAGCATGGAATTACAATTCAAATGTAGTTTTTTTGTAAGCCTTTCAAAAGAATTCAAAATATGAAAAATTAATGAAAATTTATTTAAGCCATCAGACACTTGAAAAGTGGCACATCACATCTCTAATGTAATCATTTGAACTTTTCAACAGAAATAGCACTGCAAAAATATTAAGGACATACTTCTGTATTTTGGTAGTTATGCTGTCAACATTTAACAAGATTTCTTCAACTTGGACTTGAAAGCATAAATAGTATAAACACGGCATTAGACTTGTGTTTTTTTGTCCCAACGTGGTCTTTTACATCGCTAATTCCTCCGTGTCCGATCAAAATATCTTGTCTGCACAAGGTGCAATTCGCGTAGTTTTCACCCTTTTTGGAACGGATAATTATTCCCGGATAGGCTTTTGAATATTCTTCACGGAATGACTGCAGTTTTCTTTTCGGTTTAAGACTCGTTTGCGATTTTTCTCCGGCTGATTCCATGATCGTTCGCTCGTTTGGAAACAATGGCAACTGGTGCCTCGTGCTTGGCAGCGGTGCTATAAATAGCCTCGCGCATGGCATTCGGAATGGCTCGATAGGAAGTTACGGGAAGCGGTGTCGATTGTCATTGTTGTTACGCGATTTCGTGAATAAAACTTTTTTTTAAATATATTTTTTTAATTAATGAAAAACTGTATTTTTTATCACTGCAACCGTAACCCGGAATAGATTGATGAAAACCGTACTAATTGCGGGAAAACCGGAGTAGTTGGCAGGTATGTAATTAATTGACACATTTTAAAATATTTATTTATGCATTTAATTTGTCCCATTTGACCATTCATATCCAAATAGAGCATCTTTAGTTGAAGGTTCCAACATACCTTGAGAAGCTGCGACAACGTGGACAAAACGTCCGCTGGTCCAACCTCCAGAGCGCCACGGTTCTCTGACAGAGTAAAGCTCACGTTGCCCAAGAGCAAGATGGCGGAAAGGGTGGAAAATATGCTGCACACAAACACACACTTTCAATGAATGTGGTGTAAACGTATGTCGTCTTTACAAGTCCCAACCAGAAGGAAACATTGGCAGCGCGTGAGTCTTTTTGCTCAACCTTCCAACTGATGGACATAATCTGGCTTCATGTTGTCACTCAGCATCATATCCAACCTGATACAACTTTGCAGCACAAACGCCACATGTTTCTCCGGCTCGACTCGACGAGCTACGACTTGTCGCTTACACCAGGATAGACGGCAGAAACCAGACGGGGTAAAATTAGTCACCTGTTGACGTCGTTTTGCTCACACAGAGCGCCAAGACCCTTTGACTTAAAATAATGACTAGGTTTCTTGGTGCGCCTGGAATGTTTGGCTTTTTAACAGACTAAAACTTGTAATTCAGGACCTAACTGGCGTTAAGTGGCGTGTAGTAAGTAAGTAGTAAGTAAATTGTATTTATATAGCGCTTTTCTCTAGTGACTCAAAGCACTTTACATAGTGAAACCCAATATCTAAGTTACAATTGTCACTGATCACACATACTGTTTCTTAGTGGACGGCAGGAAGCCAACCATTTCCATGGCTTGATGAAGCCTCTTGTACTCATGTCCGAGCTTTGCCTCATCGTCCAAGTGAAGATCTTCCTAAAGGACAAAGAGATGACATACAGTTGGTCAGTTGTTCGCCACCAGGTTCAGTTTCCTTTCATACAGTTACATATTCCACACCACAAACTCTTATGGTCTTTGTAAATTCAGATTGCGGTATGTCGTTTCTTAATGGGGAAAAACGATGTCTTTTGTGTACGGTTGGTAGAGCAGCCGTGCCAGCAACTTCAGGGTTCCAGGTTCGATTGCTTCCACCATCCGAGTCACTTCCGTTGTGTCCTTAGGCAAGACGCTTTACCCACTTGCTTCCAGTGCCACCCACACTGGTTTAAATGTAGCTTGTGATGTGGATACTGAGTGTTGCTATGTAAAGCACTTCGGGTGACAAGAATGATCTACTGCTAACGATGGATTCTGATGCGTCATCTATGTTGCTGCTTCTTGATCTTAGCGCTGCTTTCGATACCGTCGATCATAATATTTTATTAGAGCGTATCAAAACACGTATTGGTATGTCAGACTTAGCTTTGTCGTGGTTTAACTCTTATCTTACTGACAGGATGCAATGCGTCTCCCATAATAATGTGACCTCGGACTATGTTAAGGTAACGTGCGGAGTTCCTCAGGGTTCGGTTCTTGGCCCTGCACTCTTTAGTATTTACATGCTGCCGCTAGGCGACATCATACGCAAATACGGTGTTAGCTTTCATTGTTATGCTGATGACACCCAACTCTACATGACCCTAAAGCTGACCAACACGCCGGATTGTAGTCAGCTGGAGGCGTGTCTTAATGAAATTAAACAATGGATGTCCGCTAACTTCTTGCAACTCAATGCCAAGAAAACGGAAATGCTGATTATCGGTCCTGCTAAACACCGACATTTTTTAATAATACCACCTTAACATTTGACAACCAAACAATTACACAAGGCGAATCAGTAAAGAATCTGGGTATTATTTTCGACCCAACTCTCTCCTTTGAGTCACACATTAAGAGTGTTACTAAAACGGCCTTCTTTCATCTACGTAATATCGCTAAAATTCGTTCTATTTTATCCACTAGCGACGCTGAGTTCATTATTCATGCGTTCGTTACGTCTCGTCTCGACTACTGTAACCTATTATTTTCGGGTCTCCCTATGTCTAGCATTAAAAGACTACAATTGGTACAAAATGCGGCTGCTAGACTTTTGACAAGAACAAGAAAGTTTGATCATATTACGCCTATACTGGCTCACCTGCACTGGCTTCCTGTGCACTTAAGATGTGACTTTAAGGTTTTACTACTTACGTATAAAATACTACACGGTCTAGCTCCGTCCTATCTTGTCGATTGCATTGTACCATATGTCCCGGCAAGAAATCTGCGTTCAAAGAACTCCGGCTTATTAGTGATTCCCAGAGCCCAAAAAAAGTCTGCGGGCTATAGAGCGTTTTCTATTGGGGCTCCAGTACTATGGAATGCCCTCCCGGTAACAATTAGAGATGCTACCTCAGTAGAAGCATTTAAGTCCCATCTTAAAACTCATTTGTATACTCTAGCCTTTAAATAGCCCCCCTGTTAGACCAGTTGATCTGCCGTTTCTTTTCTTTTCTCCTCTGCTCCCCTTTTCCTTGTGGAGGGGGGGGGGGGCACAGGTCCGGTGGCCATGGATGAAGTGCTGGCTGTCCAGAGTCGGGACCCGGGGTGGACCGCTCGCCTGTGCATCGGCTGGGAACATCTCTGCGCTGCTGACCCGTCTCCGCTCGGGATGGTGTGCTGCTGGCCCCACTATGGACTGGACTCTTACTATTATGTTGGATCCACTATGGACTGGACTCTCACAATATTATGTCAGACCCACTCGACATCCATTGCTTTCGGTCTCCCCTAGAGGGAGGGGTTACCCACATATGCGGTCCTCTCCAAGGTTTCTCATAGTCATTCACATCGACGTCCCACTGGGGTGAGTTTTTCCTTGCCCTTATGTGGGCTTTGTACCGAGGATGTCGTTGTGGCTTGTGCAGCCCTTTGAGACACTTGTGATTTAGGGCTATATAAATAAACATTGATTGACATTGATTGATTGAAGAAAAAAAGCACTACAAATATAATTCACTTCACTACATGTTTGCATTTGGCACCAGTCAGTTAGTGGGTTTATCAAAGTGTAGTTACCAATCACGGTTTTCCATCCATCCATCTGGGATCGCCCATAATTTAAATTTAATAACAGAAATACTAACCGTTGGGGAGTTACCAATAATATCGTTTATCATCCCTAAACGCAACATACCATATTGTAATGTAATACACCATAATGCAGGGGTCGGCAACCTTTACCAGTCAAAGAGCCATTTTGATGGTTGATGTGTGAGGGAGCAGGGTTGGGGTGGGGCCGGGGTTTGGTGGTAGCAGGGGTGTATAATGTAGCCCAGAAGAGTCAGGGCTGCATGGGATTCTGGGTATTTGTTCTGTTGTGTTTATGTTGTGTTAAGGTGCAGATGTTCTCCCGAAATGTGTTTGTCATTCTTGTTTGGTTTTGTTTCAAAGTATGGCGCATTATTAGTAAGAGTGTTAAAGTTGTTTTATATGGTCACCGTCAGTGTAACCTGTGTGGCTGTTGACCAAGTATGCCTTGCCGTCACGTACGTGTGCAAGCAGAAGATGCATACTGTATAACAAGTGGTTAGGCTGGCACGCTGTTAATACAGATTGTAGGGGGCGCCAAATGCTGTACCATCACGGCACGCCCTTCATATAACTGTAAGGGTGAAAATCGGTGAATATTAATTTTAAATATAAATTGAAATAATTAATTTCTGCGAGAGGCACTGAAATCCAGAAGTCTCACGGGAAAATCGGGGGGTTCGGCAAGTAAGCTGCTGAGCCGCATCAGAGTGATCAAAGAGCCGCATGCGGCTCCGGAGCCGCGGGTTGCCGACCCCTGCCATAACGTAACGTAACATACATCGTGTAACGCGCATGTGTGTAATATACGTAGTTGTGGGGGGAGGTGTGGCCAGCGCTGCCTACAGGAGCAAAGGTCACCGCCTCTGTCCATGGTGCTGAGGACGGACCATCAGACCGGGGCGTGGCAGTGCTGACGGCGAGACACAGCTGGCAGGTGATTAGATTTCACAGGTGGTACGTGTTAATCTAATCATCTGTTGTCTTTAACAGTAAGTGGCCGGGAGCAGGAGGGGAGAGTGGATACGGACGTGACTTTTCAGTCACGTTCTGCGGGAGAAAGATTTTGAAAAAAACCTATGAAAATTAAAAACTTTGTTAAAAACTGCACGCTTGGCTCCTGTGCCGTGTCTTTAGTGGAACTGCTAGGAAGCAACTTCCACAGTAGTATCATAATATAGCGTAACATAACGTAATATACATAATGTAACATAACATGCTAAACCGTAGTATGTCATAATTTAGCATTAGATCCAGATTCACCTCTATTATCATTGTACAGGGGGTGACAACTAGATTGGGGGTACTCCCACAGCCACTGTGCACAGCACAGACGAAAATAAAATAAACACAAAAAACAAAACATGAATATGGCACTAAAAACAGACAATTGCTTTAAAAAGTGCTGAGGAATAAATGAATACTGAAAGTGAAATGAATACAACAACTGGAGGGAGAATGCAATAAATATAATATTAAAGGGGGGGGTCCCCACATCTGCGGTCCCCTCCAAGGTTTCTCATTGTTATCCCACTGGGTTGAGTTTTTTCTTGCCCTGATGTGGGATCTGAGCCAAGGATGTCGTTGTGGCTTGTGCAGCCCTTTGAGACACTCGTGATTTAGGGCTATATAAGTAAACATTGATTGATTGATTGATTGAAATATAAATACGACGGTGCAATGCATGTAGGTACAAAGTGTGCAATAAAAGCTGCAGGTTTCCGTTATACATTGGGGTGGGGCGCAGATGTGTGGGGCGGAGTTATCTCAGTCAAGTTGGGTTGTGTGTGGGTGTTTGCAGTCCTAATGGTCCATTACCATTATCGTCATCAACCCTCACCACTTGCCGGCAGCGACGTAAAGCAGATGAGACTAATGTTTGCTTAAATGCCGTCAGTGTTCCGCTATGCAGGGTTCTTTTTTTCCCCTTCGCCTGTCTACATCAATAAGAAACAGACCTTTTTGTTGTTTCTGAAGCAGATCATTGACCCGTGTACAGAGGTGGGTAGAGTAGCCAGAAATTGTACTCAAGTAAGAGTACTGTTACTTTAGAGATTTATTACTCAAGTAAAAGTAAGGAGTAGTCACCCAAATATTTACTTGAGTAAAAGTAAAAAGTATGTTGTGAAAAAACTACTCAAGTACTGAGTAACTGATGAGTAACATATACACACACATATATATATATATATATATATATATATATATATATATATATATATATATATACATACATACATACACACATATATACACACACACACACACACACACACACACACACACACACACACACACACATATATATATATATATATATATATATATATATATATATATATATACACACACATATTTATATACATACATTGATTTATACAGTATATAATTTATATTTATTTATTTTTGCCATTTTTGTTTACATGTTAAAGGTGTTTTAATGAATATACATGCATGTTTAACACATATAGATTCCTTTCTTTCATGAAGAAAAGAATATAAGTTGGTGTATTACCTGATTCTGATGACTTGCATTGATTGTAATCAGACAGTAGTAATAATAACGTCCACATTTTCAAATGGAGGAGAAAAAAAGTTCCTCCTTTCTGTCTAATACCACATGAAAGTGGTTGGTTTTTGGCTTCTTATTTGTCCAGCTTCCATATTCGTTTTTATACACTTTACAAGAAATACATTGGCGGCAAACTCCGTCGCTTGCTAGCTTGTTTGCGCTGGCTTTCGGAGACTCTTATTTTGAAAGCGCAGGCGCGATGGAGCGGCACTTTTATTGTGAAGACAGGAACTGTGCAGTCAGTCTTTAGGCTTTTGACGGGATGTACGGTTGAAATAAAAAAGGGTCTTTTTTCCTTCACACTTTTGATTGATTGATTGATTGAAACTTGTATTAGTAGATTGCACAGTACAGTACATATTCCGTACGATTGACCACTAAATGGTAACACCCGAATACCTTTTCTCAACTTGTTTAAGTCAGGTCATGTGACCCCTGGCTCTGTTTGATTGGTCCAACGTCACCAGTGACTGCATCTGATTGGTGGAACGGAGTGAACGTCACCAGTGAATGTATTTGTTGAAACGCAGGCACTATGAAGGTCTGTCTGACAGACCAAAACAAACAAAGCGTGCATTAACAGATCGATAAAAATTAGTAGCGAGTAGCGAGCTGAATGTAGATAAAAGTAGCGGAGTAAAAGTAGCGTTCCTTCTCTATAAATATACTCAAGTAAAAGTAAAAGTATGTTGCATTAAAACTACTCTTAGAAGTACAATTTATCCCAAAAGTGACTCAAGTAGATGTAACGGAGTAAATGTAGCGCGTTACTACCCACCTCTGCCCGTGTCCCCTTTGAAATGCATCCGTGCTTCTGCGGCGAGACAGCTTTATGCAGTCTCAAGACTCAAGCAAGAACGAGGCACAACGCAACAAAGGATTCCAACAACATAAAAACAGAGTGACGTTACTGTTCACCTTAAACAAGACAGAACTAACAAACTTAAATAACTATGCTTTGGTTACTGCAAAGCCCCGCTGTTTTCATCACATAAATCAGCATCACTTGTTTTGACAAGAACAAGAAAGTTTGATCATATTACGCCTATACTGGCTCACCTGTACTGGCTTCCTGTGCACTTAAAATGTGACTTTAAGGTTTTACTACTTACGTATAAAATACTACACGGTCTAGCTCAGGGGTCGGCAACCCGCGGCTCGGGAGCCGCATGCGGCTCTTTGATCACTCTGATGCGGCTCAGCAGCTTACTTGTCGACTCCCCCGATTTTCCCGGGAGACTTCCGGATTTCAGTGCCTCTCGTAGAAAACTCTAATATTCTCAAAAATATTCTCCGATTTTCAACTTTACAGTTATAATAAGGGCATGCCATGATGGTACAGCATTTGGTGCCATCTACAATCTGTATTAACAGCATGCCAGTCCAATCCCTTGTTATGCAGTATGCATCTTCTGCTTGCACACGTACGTGACAGCAAGGCATACTTGGTCAACAGCCACACAGGTTACACTGACGGTGACCATATAAAACAACTTTAACACTCTTACTAATAATGCGCCACACTTTGAACCAAAACCAAACAAGAATGACAAACACATTTCGGGAGAACATCTGCACCTTAACACAACATAAACACAAATACCCAGAATCCCATGCAGCCCTGACTCTTCTGGGCTACATTATACACCCCTGCTACCACCAAACCCCGCCCTCACCCCAACCCTGCTCCCTCACACATCAACCCCCCCCAAGAAAGTTTGATCATATTACGCCTATACTGGCTCACCTGTACTGGCTTCCTGTGCACTTAAAATGTGACTTTAAGGTTTTACTACTTACGTATAAAATACTACACGGTCTAGCTCCGTCCTATCTTGTCGATTGTATTGTACCATATGTCCCGGCAAGAAATCTGCGTTCAAAGAACTCTGGCTTATTAGTGATTCCCAGAGCCCAAAAAAAGTCTGCGGGCTATAGAGCGTTTTCTATTGGGGCTCCAATACTATGGAATGCCCTCCCGGTAACAATTAGAGATGCTACCTCAGTAGAAGCATTTAAGTCCCATCTTAAAACTCATTTGTATACTCTAGCCTTTAAATAGCCCCCCTGTTAGACCAGTTGATCTGCCGTTTCTTTTCTTTTCTCCTCTGCTCCCCTCTTCCTTGTGGAGGGGGGGGGGCACAGGTCCGGTGGCCATGGATGAAGTGCTGGCTGTCCAGAGTCGGGACCCGGGGTGGACCGCTCGCCTGTGCATCGGCTGGGAACATCTCTGCGCTGCTGACCCGTCTCCGCTCGGGATGGTGTCCTGCTGGCCCCACTATGGACTGGACTCTTACTATTATGTTGGATCCACTATGGACTGGACTCTCACAATATTATGTCAGACCAACTCGACATCCATTGCTTTCGGTCTCCCCTAGAGGGGGGGGGGGGGGGGGGGGGGGGGTTACCCACATATGCGGTCCCCTCCAAGGTTTCTCATAGTCATTCACATCGACGTCCCACTGGGGTGAGTTTTTCCTTGCCCTTATGTGGGCTTTGTACCGAGGATGTCGTTGTGGCTTGTGCAGCCCTTTGAGACACTTGTGATTTAGGGCTATATAAATAAACATTGATTGATTGATTGATTGATTGTGCGTCGGTTGAGGTGGGCGGGGTTAGGTAGAGGGGGTTTATAATGTAGCCCGGAAGAGTTAGGGCTGCATGGGATTCTGGGTATTTGTCCTGTTGTGTTTATGCTGTGTTACGGTGCAGATGTTCTCCCAAAATGTGTTTGTCATTCTTGTTTGGTGTGGGTTCACAGTGTGGCGCATTATTAGTAAGAGTGTTAAAGTTGCTTTTTTTATACCGCCACCGTCAGTGTAACCTGTGGGGTTGTTGACCAAGTATGCCTTGCTGTCACTTACGTGAGCAAGCGGAAGCCCCATACAGCGTGTGGCTAGTCAGGCACGCTGGTTGTAGTGGGCGCTAAATGCTGTACAATCACGACACGCACGACGCTGACAAGCGCCATTCATATAAAACCCGCGTGCCGCACCAGCATTCATATTCCATATTAAGGTATGGGCAGCGTGTCTGAGACCCCTGGTTTATACATAGCACAAAGCAAAAAAAAAACATCTTATGCTTTGTTATTTCATTTTAAATTTCAAAAAAAATTTGTGGCTCCCATTGTTATCTTTAATTTGTGAAACTGGTCAAAATGGCTCTTTGACTGGTAAAGGTCTAGCTCCATCCTATCTTGCTGATTGTATTGTACCATATGTCCCGGCAAGAAATCTGCCTTCAAAGAACTCCGGCTTATTGGTGATTCCCAGAGCCCAAAAAAAGTCTGCGGGCTATAGAGCGTTTTCTATTGGGGCTCCAGTACTCTACTTAGTGATTTAGGGCTATATACATAAACATTGATTGATTGATTGTATTATTTTGAAAAAAAAGGGGGAAAAAATAATCTATATAATGCGCGCTCAGGAATAACGTGATCTGGATTTTATGGACCCCAACGACCGCGTTATATCGAACTTTGAGTGCAATATGCCAAATATTTATCATTACGAAACATAACATTCCATTACATAAGACAACGTAACGTAGTGGTGAGCTTACATAGCTGCAGAAGAGGGTAAAAACATTACAAAGAGCTCCCAGTGTAATGTTTAAGACTTTTTTTGACATTGTCAATCAAAGCTGAGCATAATACTTCTTGAAAGATAGAAGTAGAGTCCATTTCTAAAAGGTAAACTTGCCGTCGTGTAAAGATGGCCTTGTGCTGACCTTACATGTTCCCTGACGTGACCACACTCGCAGGCATACTTGCCAACCTTGAGACCTCCGATTTCGGGAAGTGGGGGGAGGGGGTGGGGGTGGGCGTGGTGGGACGGGGGCATGGCTAAAAGGGGAGGAGTATATTTACAGCTAGAATTCACCAAGTCAAGTATTTCATAAATATATATATATATATATATATATATATATATATATATATATATATATATATATATATATATATATATAAGAAATACTTATGTCCAGTGAATTCTAGCTATATATATATAAAATAAATACTTGAATTTCAGTGTTCATTTATTTACACATACAGGTAAAAGCCAGTAAATTAGAATATTTTGAAAAACTTGATTTATTTCAGTAATTGCATTCAAAAGGTGTAACTTGTACATTATATTTATTCATTGCACACAGACTGATGCATTCAAATGTTTATTTCATTTAATTTTGATGATTTGAAGTGGCAACAAATGAAAATCCAAAATTCCGTGTGTCACAAAATTAGAATATTACTTAAGGCTAATACAAAAAAGGGATTTTTAGAAATGTTGGCCAACTGAAAAGTATGAAAATGAAAAATATGAGCATGTACAATACTCAATACTTGGTTGGAGCTCCTTTTGCCTCAATTACTGCGTTAATGCGGCGTGGCATGGAGTCGATGAGTTTCTGGCACTGCTCAGGTGTTATGAGAGCCCAGGTTGCTCTGATAGTGGCCTTCAACTCTTCTGCGTTTTTGGGTCTGGCATTCTGCATCTTCCTTTTCACAATACCCCACAGATTTTCTATGGGGCTAAGGTCAGGGGAGTTGGCGGGCCAATTTAGAACAGAAATACCATGGTCCGTAAACCAGGCACGGGTAGATTTTGCGCTGTGTGCAGGCGCCAAGTCCTGTTGGAACTTGAAATCTCCATCTCCATAGAGCAGGTCAGCAGCAGGAAGCATGAAGTGTCTAAAACTTGCTGGTAGACGGCTGCGTTGACCCTGGATCTCAGGAAACAGAGTTTGAGGCAAAAGGAGCTCCAACCAAGTATTGAGTATTGTACATGCTCATATTTTTCATTTTCATACTTTTCAGTTGGCCAACATTTCTAAAAATCCCTTTTTTGTATTAGCCTTACACAATATTCAAATTTTGTGACACATGGAATTTTGGATTTTCATTTGTTGCCACTTCAAATCATCAAAATTAAATGAAATAAACATTTGAATGCATCAGTCTGTGTGCAATGAATAAATATAATGTACAAGTTACACCTTTTGAATGCAATTACTGAAATAAATCAAGTTTTTCAAAATATTCTAATTTACTGGCTTTTACCTGTATACACACACATAACACTCATCTACTCATTGTTGAGTTAAGGGTTGAATTGTCCATCCTTGTTCTATTCTCTGTCACTATTTTTCGAACCATGCTGAACACCCTCTCTGATGATGCATTGCTGTGTGGCACGCACAAAAGTGCTTTCCTCAAATGCACTAGATGGCAGTATTGTCCTGTTTAAGAGTGTCACAACATTGCTGTTTACTGCAGACGAACTGCTTTACGGCATACAAAAAAGTGACTGCTGTTGTTGTGTGTTGTTGCCACGCTGGGAGGACGTTAATGAAACTGCCTAACAATAAACCCACAAAAGAAACCAAGAACTCGCCCTCCATCATTCTATAGTTATAACGTGATTGGGCAGGTACGCTTTTTTATATTGTGGAGGACCTGAGTCCGCCTGAATTTCGGGAGATTTTCGGGAGAAAATTTGTCCCGGGAGGTTTTCGGGAGAGGCGCTGAATTTCGGGAGTCTCCCGGAAAATCCGGGAGGGTTGGCAAGTATGCTCGCAGGCCACAAACATGTTTTTTTAGAGTTGGGGACAAAACAGCATAAAAACTATGACAATTGATAGACAAAGTATTTTTCAGGTTGTGTTGCAAAAACATTCCCTGCCCCACCAAAGTGTACAGAGCAAAGGTACCTGCTTGAGGTAGATATAATCCTGGGGCGCCAACAGACGGAATTCCTCCTGTTCGTCTTTGGACGCTCCCACCAGCAGGTAGTAGAAGACGTGGTAGTTCCTGCGGGTTTTAGAGGTCACCATGCATAGTTAACCACCACTGCTATTGACTAAACATTTCACTATCATAAAGTGTGTAACAAATGTATGCTCATTGCATGAATGTGCGCAAACAGATTTTATGATGCCTCCAGTAAAAGAGCTGTATTTCACTCTTACCTCTCCCTTTTATTTCTGCGAACCAGGCGGCATTTTTCAAGTAGGTACTTCCTGATAACTGCCCTGAGGAGACAAGACCATTAATGCTTCGCCTTAGAACATAATTGCTGCAACCTCTTACCCTCGGATTACGCCGCTCTCCAGATAGTTAAGCTGGATAAATTTCCCAAAGCGACTGGAGTTGTCGTTCTCTTGTGTCTTTGCGTTGCCAAAAGCCTGTTTGAGACACAGGAAATCATCTTTTTTTTTTTTTTACAGTCAAGAAGAACAAAAAACAAACAAAAAATGTGGCGTACCACAGGGATCAATACTTGGACCAAAATTGTTTAATCTTTATATAAATGCCATGAGTAAAGTTACAAAATACTTAAAGTTAATATTATTTGAACGACACAACAGCGTTTTTTTTCCATCAGAGAACACACAGAATACAATACTTAGGGATGTCCCGATCCGATATTTGGATCGGATCGGCTGCCGATATTTGCCAAAAATTGCGTATCGGCAAGGCATGGGAAAATGCCGATCTAGATCCAGTTTAAAAAAAAACTCCGGTCCGTGTTTTCCAACGCACCTATTTAAATAATACATTCCACTTTTCTGCTGCTCCGTAATTACCTACTCAGTGGCCTAGTGGTTAGAGTGTCCGCCCTGAGATCGGTAGGTTGTGGGTTCAAACCCCGGCCGAGTCATACCAAAGACTATAAAAATGGGACCCATTACCTCCCTGCTTGGCACTCAGTATCAAGGGTTGGAATTGGGGGTTAAATCACCAAAAATGATTCCCGGGCGCGGCCACCGCTGCTGCCCACTGCTCCCCTCACCTCCCAGGGGGTGATCAAGGGTGATGGGTTAAATGCTTAGAATAATTTCGCCACACCTAGTGTGTGTGTGACAATCATTGGTACTTTAACTTTTTAACTTTTAACAGGATGTGAACAAAAGTAGTAGCAATTGCAATGTAATGGAAAAGGGGTAGGATTAAAAAAGCTCGGCTTCTTCCTGCTCCTTTTTGAACATGTTGAAAAGAGAAAGTGGAAATTGTGATGCATCATGTTGTAATTGTATGCATGTTCGAAATAAACTCAAACCATAACCAAAAAAAACTGTTAAAAAAATAGCCATAAGATTAGGTACACCTGGAATAGTAGATGAGAGCAAGGTTAGTGCAACAATGTGTTTATTATTAGCATTCTCTCACCTACTGTATATCGATTTAACTACATAGGACACCAGATACCTACATATAAAAAAGGTAAGGTGTTTCTTAAAAGGAGGCATTTTTAATTGTAAAAGAAAGAACATGTTTTTTTTTGTTTTTTTTAAAAGCTAAAAATAAATTAAAGCTGCAAGCAGCATTGGTCGGGCCCGCGTATTTGGCAGGTGCTAGTCCTAAGTGTCCCAATACTTTTGTCCAGTTTTCGTCCCAAGTGTCCCAATACTTTTGTCCAGTGTAAGTGTCCCAATACTTTTGTCCAGTGGTAGTCCTAAGTTTCCCAATACTGTTGTCTACTTTTAGTCGTAAGTGTCCCAATACTTTTGTCAAGTTGTAGTCCCAAGTGTCCCAATACTTCTGTCCAGTTTTCGGCTTAAGTGTCCCAATACTTTTGTCCAGTGATAGTCATAAGTGTCCCAATACTTTTGTCTAGTGTACCTACCTAGTCTGCATTGTGTGGGCACGCTGGTGCATCCTGCTTTTAAGCAGCCATCTTAAAAAAACAGCAGCGCAGCAGCATCAGCGCAGCGGTTCTTTAAAGGGTCATAAAATCAAAACCGGAGCAGGTATCAAAACTCTTTCGCCAACTTTTAATCAGAAGGGTTCAATCTCTCTCCTGTGTTAGTTTGAAGCTGAAACAACAAACGCGCTCAGAGGAGATAATGTTTGAAGAAAGGTGACCGGTTTTTACAAACATTTTGTTTTGAAGGGGGAATAGAAAACTTCCTGTTGATTTTTGCTGGGGGTTGTCAATTTATGAAATGCAGTTCTAAGTGAGACCTACATAGAGGTTTTTGTTTCATGTCTCTCCGACCTTCCCAGTGGGAGTTACAGGCAGTTTTGTCATTTTTTTCTTCCGAGGAGCAGTTTTTTCTGCGTTTTATTCAAAAATTGCGGTAGAGCGCAATTTTGAGATTTGGGGTTAGGTTTTTTTATTAGATCGCAATTTTTGCCAATCCTGATGTGTGCGTTCAGTTTGGTGAGTTTTGAAGCATGTTAAGGGGGTCAAATTACAGCTCAAAGAGGCAAAAGTGACTGTTTTTAGTACTTTTTTGTCTTGAAGGGGGAATTGCCAACTTCCTGTTGATTTTAGCCCGAGAATGTACCATTATAAAATCTAGGTCTGAGTCAGACCTACATAGAGGTTTTTGTTTCATGTCTCTCCGACCTTCCTAGTGGGAGTTACAGGCAGTGTAGTTGTTTTTTTTCCTAGGGGGCGCTAGAGCGCAATTTTGAGTTTTGTGGTTCGTTTTTTTTTTAAAAAGGCCATTTTCGCAGGTCCTGATGTGTGGGTCAAATATGGTGAGTTTTGAAGCATGTTAAGTGGGTCAAATTACAGTTTAATGTGGCGGTGGAAGAATAAAGAATAAAGAATATTAAAACCTTACAAATTCAATAGGTCCTTATGTCCCATTGCATAAGGACTCCCTTTGGGAGTCCTTATACAATGGGCCATGCGGGCCCTAATAAATACAAATAACAAAAAGGAAAGGCCTTAATTTCCCAGAAAAGTAGACTGGAGAGAGGTAGCCCGCTCCAACTCAAAAAATTAAGGCAATCTGTTTTGTCAACAGGTGCTGCTGTTTTTGGTTAACAACATAATTAATGGTTACCTTTTTATTGTCCAGTAGAGACAATAAAGGTGCGGTAGTCACAGTTATTTGAGGCACAATTAGAAGCATGTCTCTTAAGGAGATGGTTTGCAATCTTCAACATGCCTCGAGGGCAGTAACTTTCTAAGCCTTTTTCAGCATGTAATTGCGTGAATACAACCGTGCATAACACGCGCTCGCACTGTGTATATTCTGTCATGGCTGCAAATTGTTTTTGGACTGCTTTTGTGTTAAGTACGAGCGCTACCTGCAAGTACGTCGTCCAAAGCAGGTGTGAGGGACCAGACAAATTACTTGCACCGCCGAGCAATTTTTATTCAATATAATTAGTAATTAAAAGAAACCACGCTACTTGAGGAAAACTCAGGGAAAATTCAGGGAACTTGGAGCGCCAACTGCAAAATCTACATCAAACTGAATGGGGGTCCACAAGCAACAGTCCTAGTTGTCAAAGACATCAAGGATCTGGACGAATATTAGAACCAGAGCAACCACAACAACAACGATGAATGGAGTCTGACGGAAAACAAACATTGATATTTAACTACAAAATTACAACACTCCAAGGGATTACCAAACAAGAAGATCTTTACTCAGGTGCACATTCATCTTCACTCATGGACAATTGTAGGGCAACAAAAAAGATTGTTGCACAGGAATATATGGAACTGAAAACATTCTGCAGCCTAGATCACGATAGTCCGGAATTAGATTAGGATATAGATCCAGATACAAATGTTTTCTTTCATACCAAGAATACCGTATTTTTCGGAGTATAAGTCGCACCGGCCGAAAATGCATAATAAAGAAGGAAAAAAACATATAAATAGCACTGGAGTATAAGTCGCATGTTTTGGGGAAATGTATTTGATAAAAGCCAACAGCAAGAATAGACATTTGAAAGGCAATTTAAAATTAAAGCTGCAAGCAGCGATGGACGGGACCTACTTTGACGGCACATAAAATCCAAACCGGAGCAGTAATCAAAACTCTTTGGTCAACTTTTAATCAGAAGGGTTCAATCTCTCTCCTGTGCTAATTTGAAGCCGACACGACAAACGCGCTCAGAGGAGATAATGTTTGAAAAAAGGTGACCGGTTTTTACAAAACTTCCTGTTGATTTTTGCTGGGGGTTGTCAATATATGAAATGTAGGTCTAAGTGAGACCTACATAGAGGTTTTTGTTTCATGTCTCTAAGACATTCCTACTGGAAGTTACAGGCAGTTTTATCTGAGTTTTCTTCCTAGGAGCCGTTGTGTCTGTGTTTTCTTCCTAGGGGGCGCTAGAGCGCAATTTTGAGTTTTAGGGTTGTTGTTTTTTTATTAGATCTCAATTTTTGCCAGTCCTGATGTGTGTGTCCAGTTTGGTGAGTTTTGAAGCATGTTAAAAGGGTCACATTACAGCTCAAAGAGGCAAAAGTGACTGTTTTAGTAAATTTTTGTTTTGAAGGGGGAATTGCCAACTTCCTGTTGATTTTTGCTGAAGGATGTCAATGTATAAAATCTAGGTCTAAGTCAGATCTACATAGAGGTTTTTGTTTCATGTCTCTACGACATTCCTACCGGAAGTTACAAGCAGTTTTGTCTGAGTTTTTCCTAGGGGGCGATAGAGCGCAATTTTGAGTTTTGGGGTTTGGTTTTTTATTAGATGGCAATTTTCTTTAGTCCTGATGTGTGTGTCAAATATGGTGAGTTTTGAAGCATGTTAAGGGGGTCAAATTACAGCTCAAAGAGGCGGCGGAATAATAATAATAAAACCTTACAATTACAATAGGCTCCTCTGTCCCAAAGGGACATTGCGGTCCCTAATAAATAAAGAATAGTGAACAACAAGCTGAATAAGTGTACGTTATATGAGGCATAAATAACCAACTGGTATGTTAACGTAACATATTATGGTAAGAGTCATTCAAATAACTATAACATATAGAACATGCTATACGTTTACCAAACAATCTGTCACTCCTAATCGCTAAATCCCATGAAATCTTATACGTCTAGTCTCTTACTTGAATGAGCTAAATGATATTTGATATTTTACGCTAATGTGTTGATAATTTCACACATAAGTCGCTCCTGAGTATAAGTCGCAAACTGTGAAAAAAACTGCGACTTATAGTCCGAAAAATACGGTAATTGCTTTTATTATAGGGACGAACAATATAACGAAAATATTAAAGTCGACAAACTGTCGATGATTCATTTAAATAGCAGAAGTTTGTATGCAAACTACAATTACATGAAGCATTTTTTGGAACAATTCAACGAACCCTTCAAAGTTATCGCTATCTCAGAAACATGGATAGATGCTAAAGTAGGAATGGATTTTGACCTGGAAAGATATAAATTAAATTATATCAACAAAACCAACACATTACGGAGGGGGAGTAGTTGTGTACGTGATGAAGAACTTAAGCTACAACTTGGTAATGTCATTAGCTATTGATAATATCTTAGAAAGATTAAGGATAGGTGACCAAATCCAAGATTTAAGTGATGTCTGTGTTTGTCCTCACTAGATTTTATTTGTTTCATGTTTAGTCTTTTTATTGGATTTATCTTTATTAGGGACCGCAATGTCCCTTTGGGACAGAGGACCCTATTGTATTTTGTGTGTTTTATTATTTATTCAAAACTCACCATATTTGACACACACATCAGGACTGGCGAAAATTGCCATCTAATAAAAAAACCAAACCCCAAAACTCAAAATTGCGCTCTAGCGCCCCCCTAGGAAAAAACACAGACAAAACTGCTTGAAACATGAAACAAAAACCTCTATGTAGGTCTCACTTAGACCTACGTTTTATTCATTAACATCTTTCAGCAAAAATCAACAGGAAGTTGGCAATTACCCCTTCAAAACAAAAGTTTCGTAAAAACAGTCATTTTTGCCTCTTTGAGCTGTAATTTGACCCCCTTAACATGCTTCAAAACTCACCAAACTGGACACACACATCAGGACTGGCAAAAATTGTGATCTAATGAAAAAAGCAAACCCCAAAACTCAAAATTGCGCTCTAGCGCCCCCTAGGAAAAAACACAGACAAAACTGCTTGTAACTTCCGTTAGGAATGTCGTAGAAACATGAAACAAAAACCTCTATGTAGGTCTCACTTAGACCTACGTTTTATTCATTAACATCTTTCAGCAAAAATCAACAGGAAGTTGGCAATTACCCCTTCAAAACAAAAGTTTCGTAAAAACAGTCATTTTTGCCTCTTTGAGCTGTAATTTGACCTCCTTAAAATGCTTCAAAACTCACCAAACTGAACACACACATCAGGACTGGCAAAAATTGCGATCTAATAAAAAAAAAACCAACCCCAAAACTCAAAATTGCGCTTTAGCGCCCCCTAGGAAAAAACACAGACAAAACTGCTTGTAACTTCCAGTAAGAATGTCGTAGAGACATGAAACAAAGACATCTATGTAGGTCTCACTTAGACCTACATTTCATATACTGACAATCCCCAGCAAAAATCAACAGGAAGTTTGCGATCCCCCTTCAAAAAAAAAAGTTATTATTATACCGCCGCCTCTTTGAGCTGTAATTTGACCCTCTTAACATGCTTCAAAACTCACCATATTTGACACACACATCAGGACTAGCAAAAATTGCGATCTAATAAAAAACCTAGCCCCAAAACTTAAAAATGCGCTCTAGCGCCCCCTAGGAATAAAACACAGACAAAACTGCCTGTAACTTCCAGTAGAAATGTCGTAGCGACATGAAATAAAAACCTCTATGTAGGTCTCACTTAGACCTAGATTTCATACAATAACATTCTTCAGCTAAAATCAACAGGAAGTTGGCAACTCCCCCTTCAAAACAAATGTTTTGTAAAAACAGTCACTTTTGCCTCTTTGGGCTGTAATTTGACCCCCTTAACATGCTTCAAAACTCACCAAACTGGACACACACATCAGGACTGGCAAAAATTGTGATCTAATGAAAAAAGCAAACCCCAAAACTCAAAATTGCGCTCTAGCGCCTCCTAGGAAGAAAACACAGACACAACTGTTCCTAGGAGGAAAACTCATACAAAACTGCCTGTAACTTCCAGTAGGAATGTCTTAGAGACAAACCTTTATGTAGGTCTCACTTAGACCTACATTTCATATATTGACAACCCCCAGCAAAAATCAACAGGAAGTTTGCAATTCCCCCTTCAAAACAAAAGTTTTGTAAAAACCGGTCATCTTTTTTCAAAAATTATCTCCTCTGAGCGCGTTTGTCGTGTCAGCATCAAACTAGCACAGGAGAGAGATTGAACCCTTCTGATTAAAAGTTGACCAAAGAGTTTTAATTACTGCTCCGGTTTGGATTTTATGTGGCGTCAAAGTCGGTCCCGTCCATCGCTGCATGCAGCTTTAATTGTTTTTAATCTTTTTTAGTCTTTTTACAAACATTTTTGCGTGGAGGATTGTGGACGTTGACTGCACCAAGTAGTCAGCTGGGGCCTGTCCATCTACACCTGAGGCCCACTATTGTTGCTGCGTCCTGAGCATTGGTGACCTGTACGGCGTTGTTGCCTATTGCTCCGACGAAGTCTGCTTCTGCATGTCTGTTGGAGGTCGTCAGGTCTATCTATCTGCCTGGACTGGGAAGCCTAAGGCAGAGTGCTGGTGTAGCATCCAAGCCTCCTGGATCCTAGCCTGTCAGGCGTTGTGCCTTATTGGGGCCACCGCGTCGACCCATCTGCCTGGACTGGGAAGCCTGATGCCGACGGCTGTTGCGGCGTCCTGGGTCCTGGTCGGTCTTGTGTCCCCTGTTGTCAGACTTCATGTTCTTTACGTCGTGCCTGGTAGGGACCGCCGTGTCGATCCGTCTGCCTGGACCGGGAAGTAAGGAAGGGGCTTCTTTCTTCTGGTGCTGGAAATTGTTTTTCCATGTTTCTGTTGCCTGAGACCACGGCTGGTCTTGTTTTTCTAAATATCAATCAGGCTTCAGAAAAAAAGCACAGCACTACCACTGCCACAATGAGAGTGGTAAATGACATTGTAGCGCTTGATAAAAAAAAAAACCAGTACTGTGCCTCGCTTTTTATTGATCTCTCTAAAGCAGGGGTGCTCATTACGTCGATCGCGAGCTACCGGTCGATCTCGGAGGGTGTGTCAGTCGATCACCAGCCAGGCATTAAAAAAATAGTCCTAAAAATGAGCGATCCTAAATCTTCACTATGACATCACTTTCGTCACTTGATTGACATTCACGGCACCCGAGGGTCTTCTGAGATGACGCTGGCTGCTGCCAGCTCATTAAAATTACCGACTGGAAGGCGAGAAACACTTTATTTCAACAGACTCTGGCGCCGTACCTGTCGTCAAAACTCCAAAGACCGACTGCACAGTTGCACAGTTGCGCTAACAAAACGAGTCTCAGAAAGCTGGCGTGCACAAGCTAGCAAGCTACGGAGTTTGCCGACAATGTATTTCTTGTAAAGTGTATACAAAGGAGTACGGAAGCTGGACAAATAAGATGCCAAAAACCAACCACTTTCATGTGGTATTGGACAGAAAGGAGGACTTTTTTCTCCTCCATTCGAAAATGCGGACGTTTTTAGCACCACTGTCTGATTCCAATCAATGCAAGTCATCAGAATCAGGTAATACACCAACTTATATTCTTGTCTTCATGAAAGAAAGGAATCTATATGTGTTAAACATGCCTGTATTATCTTTAAACACCTTTAACTTATTAAAAATATTAACTATATGTGTTAAACATGCTTGTATTATCATTAAACACCTTAACTTGTTAACAATATTAACTATATGTGTTAAACATGCTTGTATTATCATTAAACACCTTAACTTGTTAACAATATTAACTATATGTGTTAAACATGATTGTATTATCTTTAAACACCTTTAACTTATTAATAATATTAACTATATGTATTAAACATGCTTGTATTATCATTAAACACCTTTAAGTTGTTAACAATATTAATTATATGTATTAAACATGCTTGCATTATCTTTAAACACCTTTAACTTGTTAACATTAACTATACGTATTAAACATACTTGTATTAGCATTAAACACCTTTAATTTATTAACAATATTAACTATGTGTTAAACATGATTGCATTGTCATTAAACACCTTTAATTTATTAACAATATTAACTATATGTGTTAAACATGCTTGTATTATCATTAAACACCTTTAACTTATTAACAAAAACATATATTTCATAAATAAGTAAATATAAATTATATATATGAATGAGGTAGATCCCCACGACTTGATCAATTGAAAAGTAGCTCGCCTGCAGAAAAAGTGTGAGCACCCCTGATGTAAAGCTTTTGACACTGCAGACCATGTTACTTTAAAACGCAGGCTGCTTCTCATTGGACTCTCGTACGGTTGCTTGGTTTTAAAATTATTTAGAAAACAGGACCCGGTGTATTAAATACGTGGGCCTTTGTTTGGAATTTGTCACTGTTCATAAGAGGGGATCTGTTTCGGGGCCCCAATAATTGGTCTTGTACATCAATGATCTTGAACAACATTTGCTCTGGATAATCTCTTGAACAGGCTGTTAATTCACCCATTTACTCAATACTGGTAAATAGAACGAAACTTATGCTGTTTTCCCAATCATAGGAAAGTGCCTATTTAAAAAGAATATCATAGAAGAGGTGCATGAATATAAATACCTTGGTGTTTTAATTGATGACTCTCTCACTTTTAAACATGTTATTGATAAACTGGGGATGAAACAAAAATTTAAATTGGGTTTTTTCTTCCGTAATATGAAATGTTTTTCTATTAGTGTAAAAAAAGCACCTTTATCTGTGCTAGATTATGGTTATAATTTTTTTATATGAATGCTACTCGTTCCTGCCTTCAGATTGTCGACTGTGTTTATCATGCTTCTTTGCGGTTCATCACAAACCATGGAGCCATGACACACCACTGTGACTTGTACTCTCGGGTGTGAAGGCCTTCTCTGTCCACAAGGAGACAGTGTCAGTGCTACACTTTTATTTACAAAGCTCTTCTGGGACTATTGCCCGCCTACATTTGTACATAGATTACACAAAGAAGTACTAACTATTATGTACTGAGATCAGCTGTTGCTCTCGGTCCCTTTTGCTCGCACTGAGCTGAGGAAAAAAGATTTTGCCTATGCATTCCTTGTGTTTGGAACATGTTACAAAGAGACTGGAAGCTGAATCGTTATCCTTAAATGCTTTTAAATGTAAACAGAGCATTTGAATGAGCCGCAGTTATTTGTAACTGTTTTACTCGATGTCCATCCTGGCATTTTAATGTGTAATGTAAATGTAATTTTTATGTGCAACTTTGCTGCCTCTTGGCCAGGACTCCCTTGAAAAATGGCTTTTTAATCTCAATGGGATTTTTTCCTGGTTAAATAAAAAAAAAAGGAAAACAAAGAATGTATAACCATTGAAATATGTCATGAAAAGAAAAAAATGACGTATATATATTAGGGATGTCCCGATCCGATATTTGGATCGGATCGGCTGCCGATATTTGCCAAAAATTGCGTATCGGCAAGGCATGGGAAAATGCCGATCCAGATCCAGTTTAAAAAAAAACTCCGGTCCGTGTTTTCCAACGCACCTATTTAAATAATACATTCCACTTTTCTGCTGCTCCGTAATTTCCGTTCCGCATTTTCCAGCACACCTTCAACACATCCACAGGCACGCAGTTGCTTTTAGCTGCTGGCATTACACGACAGGCTCTTCTCACTATGTCCTGTGTCTCCCTCTCACAGACAGCAAGCGCACCTTCTTACACACGTCACATACTGTCACGTCATACGTCACACACGTATACGTCCTCCCCGAGCAGAGAGGTAGCAGCATGGCTAACGTTAACTGTGATGCTAGCGCAGGCGTGCGAGCAACGCTCCCTCTAAGGTGCTCGCCTGTGCAATTGCGCACTGTTTAAGCGTCCTCTGCGCATAGCAAATCTATGCCACGCACAAAATCTAATAAAAAAATAAGCGCATAACAATTTTCGACACACGGACACGACAGAGAAAACAGTTTTCGTCATCATTGTTCAAATATTGTGACGTCTGTTGACACGCTTATCTCCAAATGCTGAGGCAAAAATTTCCAGATCAACACCGTATGAAAAAATTAGTGATTTTTTTAGTTGTGATTTCCTTCTCTGCATGAAAGTTTAAAAGTAGCATATATTAATGCAGTATGAAGAAGAATGTTTTAATGTAGACATGCAAGCCTTGAAAGAAAAATTTGAAAACAAGACTACATTTCCTGCAAATGGGTGCATTTCTACCCTATATTTTAACTTTAGCTTTATTCTCATATCAAACTCTTTTGGCTGTCTTTTTGACACTTACATCCGGCGCCCCCCTCCACACCCTGGATTATAAATAATGTAAATAATTCAATGTGATTATCTTGTGTGATGACTGTATTATGATGATAGTATATATCTGATAGTATATATCTGTATCATGAATCAATTTAAGTGGACCCCGACTTAAACAAGTTGAAAAACTTATTGGGGTGTTACCATTTAGTGGTCAATTGTGCAACCTACTAATAAAAGTCTCAATCAATCAATCAAAACACACAGAATCATCATACTGCTGTGATTATATGCATCAAGTGTTCATTCAAGGCTAAGGCAAAATATCGAGATATATATTGTATATCGCAATATGGCCTTAAAATGTCGCAATATTAAAAAAAGGCCATATCGCCCAGCCTAGTTCAATTATGCCATTTCTGTTTGTCATGTATAATTTTGTCTATTTTGTGTTTATCCTTGAATAAACAGGTCAGTTTCTTGTTACCAACCATTGTGTATTATTCAAACTCCCCTGGCTAGTTGTTATCAAGAGTACTAAAACCCTTTTCAACATGATTCTAACAACTAAGTAGGCTAAATAACTTTAAACTTTAATACATGCTCGGATAGGCCAGTATCGGTCAGTATCGGTATCGGTCAGTATCGGTTCGGAAATGCAAAAACAATATCGGTATCGGATCGGAAGTGCAAAAACCTGGATCGGGACATCCCTAATATATACAGATCACCTAAATCAAACATTGATATGTTTGAGAACTGGATTAAGGCAACTTTTACTGAAATCAGTCAAAAAATAACTTTCTTCTGTGGAGACTTTAACATTGACCTCTTGACCCCTAACAAACAAGTCCATAGATGACTTCATAGACACAATGTACAGCCTGAGTGTATATCCTAAAATCACAAGGCCAAGTAGAATCTCAGGACACAGCGCCGCACTCACTGATAATAATACCACAAGTGGTCTGCGAATATCCAACGTCAGCGATCATCTGCTAGTTTTTATAATCTATGACAGAAACTACAAGAAGAGGAACAGTGATGACAAAAATACATTTCGAAGAATATGCACAGAACAAAGTATGACAGCACGTACAACACTTAAGACCTTTAGTGTATCAGTATGTGGAAATAAATTACGGAATGGATTAAGTAAAGAAATCAAAGCACTAATATGATTCAGTTTAAGACTGTTCTAACTACACGTGTTCACAAAGTACAAAGAAGAACAATTATAATGAATATCTTGAACTTTAAAAAAAAAATAAAAAATTAGATAATGATGATGTATGTATTTAATATTTATTATTTATGTATTCACTGTTCTGTTCCAAACAGAGAACAAAGAAATGGGACAAAACTGCTTAGATATGAAAAGGGGTAGGATTAAATAAGCTCTGCTTCTTCCTACTCCTTTTCGGACGTGCTGTAACAAAACAACTGGAAATATGTGATGTATTACAATGTATGGATGTTCGAAATAAACTGAAACTGAATTATGAAAAATATAACACTTAAAACACTCATGGTAAGCTAAACGGCTGTGTTCTTGTTATATTTTAAAAATGTAACTTTGAGCAAGTTGCAAAGAGCTCCTTTTATTTTATTGTTGGATACTGTATTGTTAGCTCATTTAGCTACAAAAACAGTGCAAAATATGATATAAAAACACTGTACAATAACTGTGCAGCACAGTTTCACACCACTACAGAGCACAACAACAAACATTTCTTAATGAGTCAAAACTGCAAAGGCTGCTTTTTTGATAGATGCGTTCTGAATGAAGCGTTCACCAAACGCACTGTTTGGAATTTTGACATACTTGCCAACCCTCCCGGATTTTCCGGGAGACTCCCGAAATTCAGCGTGTCTCCCGAAAACCTCCCGGGACAAATTTTCTCCCGAAAATCTCCCGAAATTCAGGCGGAGCTGGAGGCCACGCCCCCCTCCAGCTGAGTGACGTGTTGACAGCCTGTTCACACGTCCACTTTCCCACAATATAAACAGTTAATGATCGAGGGCGAGTTCTTGGTTTCTTATGTGGATTTATTGTTAGGCAGTTTCATTAACGTCCTCCCAGCGCGGTAACAACACACAACAACAGCAGTCAAGTTGTGTCTACTGTAAAGCAGTTCGTCTGCCGTAAACAACAATGTTGTGACACTTTTGAACAGGACAATACTGCCATCTACTGTACATGCATATGTGACCCACCCATAATGTGTCACATTTTTGTGTTGATTTATTTATTTTATTTTGTGGTTTGAATTTGTTTTTGGAGCTGTCATTCCACATTTATCAGTATTCACATTGGTCAGTAGGGGGCAGTAGGGCGTTTCTTCCCAATTGAATGCTATCACCTGCAGACCGGAAGTGTCTTGTCATTCTGATGAGCGCGACCAGTCTGTGAACAATTAAAACGTCCTGTGTGCTTTTTCCTCCTGTATAACAGGTTAGTTTTGGTGAATCAACTTACTGAATAATATCCATGTGATCTTTATAAGTTTAAGTACACATTCTGATGGTGGAGCCTAACTCTAAAGTGTTTGTGAGTTGTAGTTTGTATTTGTGAATGAATCCAGTGCACAGCTGCAGTAATCAATACAAAAAGGCGACGTGAGTGCGCAATATTTATATAGGAACTTCTGATCCTAATTCAGACTCCCAAATTAGAGCTCCCGTTTTCTTATTGATTTTATAATGTATATTTTTATAATGTGTGTGTTCTAAAATAGTGACAGAGAATAGAACAAGAATGGACAATTCAACCCTTAACTCAACAATGAGTAGATGAGTGTTATATGTGTGTATATGTGTAAATAAATGAACACTGAAATTCAAGTATTTCTTTTATTTATCTATATATATATATATATATATATATGTAATATATATATATATATATATAGCTAGAATTCACTGAAAGTCAAGTATTTCTTATATATATATATATATATCTTAACCACGCCCCCGCCCCACCCCCGACCACGCCCCCACCCCCCACCTCCCGAAATCGGAGGTCTCAAGGTTGGCAAGTATGAAATTTGATCAAGTTGATTAAACATGAACTGTCAGGCAATGCATACATACGTGCATTTGCAGCTGGTTTCTATGATACTAAGTAGAACTTGCGACTTGTGATGTCACTTGAGATGTGATCACTTTCCTACGTCTGCAGTACTTAAAACCGCTGACAGGCAGGTTACACAAGGCATCAGTCATGTAAAAGGCACAAGCTACTGATCAAGTGATGAAAACATTGTGCCGGAAAATGTAGGAAGTAAGACTATAAGTATTTGAGTCACTGGTATGAACCCTGCAGAAAAAGTAGCACATGATCAAGCTTCCGTTCTGCTGACTTCAGATCAGCTTCCACTTCAAAATGTTAAGCCATTCTCCCAAAGTAGGCTTAAAGTCGTTCTTCATTCCAGCGCGAGCATCGCGAAGGGCCGTGTCTCGACAGGCCAAAGAACTAACACGCTGTATAGTGCGATCATAATACGCTGGCTGGTACAGAACTCATCTCAGGAATTTTCCAGCTGTGCAAAGGCAGTGACGTTTCAACATAGTCACTCATCAATCTAAGTCAGATAAACTGGAATAAAGATGGAGAGAGATGTGGCAGACGACATATAGATCCAACAGATTATTAAAAATGATCCTAAGGAGGATTATCCTAAATACTTTTCAGATGAAAATGTAAAAAATGACAGTAGTTGAAAGCTTTAATAAGTACTTTGTGAACATTGGACCAAATCTGGAGGAAAGGATTCCAGATCTTGAGTCAGTTGAGGACTTGAATAGACAGAAATCCCAAATACTGTATGTTCCTTGAAGGTGTGACAAGAGGAAACCAACAATATTGTGAAAAAATGTCAATCCAAGACCTAAACTGATTGTAATGGAATTGATATGGAAACGATCAAAAATGTTATTGAAGAGATGTCAGAACGTCTAACATATCAGCGATCTATCATTTCAAACAGGCAAGTTCCCAGATAAAATGAAAATAGCCAAAGTCGTACCAATTTATAAGACTAGAGACAAACACCAGTTTAGAAACTACAAACTTGTTTCTCTACTTCCCAAAAATGTTCTAAAATTATTTAATAATTGTTTAATAAGAGATTGCACAAATTGAAATATTAAAATGAAAGACAACCAATACGGATACAGAGCCAACATTTCAACATCAATGGCATTAATCGAAATAACGGAAAATATCACCGAGATACAATACCCAAATATTGATGCACCGATTCACAATTTTTATTTATTTTTTTTACCACCGATCCCAAGATCTAGTGAGGACAAACACAGTCATCACTATGTTTCCTTTAATATCACTATAATACCCTAATTGTTGATTTTATGTAGTGCTGTTGTGATTAGTTGACTGCATTTTTCTTCGTCAATGTTGACCGCCTGTTTATTTTTTATCTGAAGGCTTGTAGATGCAGTATAAGTTCTTGATCTTCGCCTTAGTGGTGGCAAACTACATTCATTCAAGGCATTGTAGCGCAACAGAAGAATATGTGCTTTGATCACTTTAATAGAAATGTAGCTGGTAGGGGAGAGTAGCCAGCTATGAACATAAAATAAGCAAATATGGTAAAATATTTCTGAACATTGTAATGAAAAGCTGGTTAGCTACAGTGCTGCTATATGGTGAGCTGAGCAGCCAGCAGAGAAGCAAAAACATGTGAAAACAAATTCTAAATACCAAACATGAATATACTTGTACATAATATATCTTTAACAGCATTTACACTTTAAATAATGATTAATATTGTAAATATGTTCAGTTTTATATAACAAAATACATATATTTGTCTTTAAAAAATTATTTTTACATACTTTTTATACAAGACTACTATATTTAATGTTTATTTTCATATACTTTTTTCAAATAGAAAAAAGTACCATAATAGTTAAAAATATATATATATATATTTAAAAATATATGTATGCTCCCACAAGCATGTTTTGTAATTTATCATTTTGTTTATTTATTAGGGCCCGCATGGCCCATTGCATAAGGACTCCCAAAGGGAGTCCTTATGCAATGGGACATAAGGACCTATTGAATTTGTAAGGTTTTATTCCATCCATCCATCCATTTTCTACCGCTTATTCCCTTTGGGGTCGCGGGGGGCGCTGGAGCCCATCTCAGCCACAATCGGGCGGAAGGCGGGGTACACCCTGGACAAGTCGCCACCTCATCGCAGGGCCAACACAGATAGACAACATTCACACTCACATCCACACACTAGGGCCAATTTAGTGTTGCCAATCAACTTATCCCCAGGTGCATGTCTTTGGAAGTGGGAGGAAGCCGGAGTACCCGGAGGGAACCCACGCAGTCACGAGGAGGACATGCAAACTCCACACAGAAAGATCCCGAGCCCGGGATTGAACCCAAGACTACTCAGGACCTTCGTATTGTGAGGTTCTTTATTCTTTATTCTTCTGCCGCCACATTAAACTGTAATTTGACCCACTTAACATGCTTCAAAACTCACCATATTTGACCCACACATCAGGACCTGCAAAAATTGCCTTTTTTAAAAAAAAACGAACCACAAAACTCAAAATTGCGCTCTAGCGCCCCCTAGGAAAAAAAAAACTAGACTGCCTGTAACTCCCACTAGGAAGGTCGGAGAGACATGAAACAAAAACCTCTATGTAGGTCTGACTTAGACCTACATTTCATAACAGTACATTCTCGGGCTAAAATCAACAGGGAGTTGGCAATTCCCCCTTCAAGACAAAAAAGTACTAAAAACAGTCACTTTTGCCTCTTTGAGCTGTAATTTGACCCTCTTAACATGCTTCAAAACTCACCAAACTGAACGCACACATCAGGACTGACAAAAATTGTGATCTAATTAAAAAACCTAAGCCCAAATCTCAGAATTGTGCTCTAGCGCAATTTTTTAATAAAACGCACAAAAAACTGCTCCTCGGATGAAAAAACTGACAAAACTGCCTGTAACTCCCACTGGGAAGGTCGGAGAGACATGAAACAAAAACCTATATGTAGGTCTCACTTAGACCTACATTTCATAAATTGACAACCCCCAGCAAAAATCAACAGGAAGTTTGCTATTCCCCCTTCAAAACAAAATTTTTGTAAAAACCGGTCACCTTTCTTCAAAATCTATCTCCTCTGAGCGCGTTTGTCGTTTCGGCTTCAAACTAACACAGGAGAGAGATTAAACCCTTGTGTATAAAATAACAGAACCGCGTTTTAATACCTGCTCCGGTTTTGATTTTATGACCCTTCAAAGACCCGCTGCGCTGATGCTGCTGCGCTGCTTTTTTTTTTAAGATGGCTGCTTAAAAGCAGGAAGCACCAGCGTGCCTACACAATGCAGACAAGGTAGGTACACTAGACAAAAGTATTGGGACACTTATGACTACCACCGGACAAAAGTATTGGGACACTTAGGACGACAACTGGACAAAAGTATTGGGAAACTTGACAAAAGTTTTGGGCCACTTGGGACTAAAACTTGACAAAAGTATTGGGACACTTGACTACAACTTGACATAAATATTGGGACACTTCGGATTACCACTGGACAAAAGTATTGGGACACTTAGGACTAAAACTTGACAAAAGTATTGGGCCACTTGGGACTAAAACTTGACAAAAGTATTGGGACACAGAACTACCACTGGACAAAAGTATTGGGACACTTAGGACTAAAACTGGACAAATGTTTTGGGACACTTAGGACTAAAACTGGACAAATGTTTTGGGACACTTAGGACTAAAACTGGACAAAAGTATTGGGACACTTAGGATTAAAACTTGAAAAATGTATTGGGACACTTAGGACTACAACTTGACAAAAGTATTGGGACACTTACTACTAAAACTGGACAAAAGTATTGGGACACTTAGGACTAGCACCTGCCAAATATGCGGGCCCGACCAATGCTGCTTGCAGCTTTAATTTTTTTTATTTTTGAACAAAACACAATTATATTTTTTTCTTTGATAGTTTAGATACCTTAATTTTTTTCTTTATATTTGTTCCTTCTAAAAAAGTCCAATAGAAGTTTAAAAAAATGTTTTAAAAACAATTGGAATTTTAAGAAATTAAAAATTAATCATAGAAACATTTTAGTAAAATTTTCAGTTGTTATTACCTGCCACCTATTTGAGTTATTGAGCTGCCAGATCTGTTTGCCCATGCACCAAAAATAAGCCTCTTCCTTTTCATACACTATTGCTTGTATTCCGTCACGTGACTTCTTCCCGGAAGTGAAAACCAGTGGTGGTCAACCATGCTAAGATGGTTTAGTACAGCAAGCAGTGTTCGAACTATCTGAATACATAAGAGGCTTAAATCTTCCTGCAAAAAGCAGACACGAGCAAAAAATATCCAACTATGCAATGGAATAGATCCCTATACTTTTCAAAAAAAGATTTGTCGACTGAGATCAAGGATTATACGATGGTCGCGTTCCCAGACATATCGAACTAATGTGCTCATTCTACGCGACAAAACAGATGAAAACTTGAAAAAGCTTGGAGGTCTACAACTTCTATGTGTGTGGCTGGGTCAAGGAAATTGGTATCAAGACAATGCATATAAATATGCATTGTTTTTTGCTCGTTGCATTTCCTGATTTAACTGCGTCATGTTTGTAATTGTCTTAATGTTGCACACGCCGTTTACGACTAGCATGCTTCCCCCCGTCTTTATCAAAATGTAACTACCGTATTTTTCGGACTATAAGTCGCAGTTTTTTTTTCATAGTTTGGCCGGGCTCCAGTGCGACTTGTTTTTTTTCTTTTTTATTATGCATTTTTGGCCGGTGCGACTTATACTCCGAGAAATACGGTATACAGTATTTTCCGCACTATAAGGCGCACCTAAAAACCACAAACTTTCTCAAAAGCTGACAGTGCGCCTTATAACCCGGTGCGCTTTATATATGGATAAATATTAAGATTCATTTTCATAAAGTTTAGGTCTCGCAACTACGGTAAACAGCCGCCATCTTTTTTCCCCGTAGAAGAAGCGCGCGGTGCATGCTGGGATATGTGACGTTTCATTTCCATTTGTGTGTTTATGTAAAGACCCCAAAATGGCTCCTATTAAGTGTGTTGTCTGTCTAATTATAAATAATGCAGACGAGGCGTGTTAACTGAGTTCTCAACGTTTTCTCACAGCGTGCTCATAACCACATTCGAACTCCCAGCATACAACGCTTCTCAGGGCTACCGCGCATGCTCGTAACTATCGTTGCATGCTGGGTAGTGTAGTTGTTATATTTGCTAGCTCATAACAGCACATTGAGAGACACGCTTACGCGCTTAATTCAATACTCGCCGTCATTCCGGGTGGATTGACAAAAGTCCTCCAGCCGCTAGATATTGGTGTCAACAGGGCATTCGAAGCTAGACTGCTAACTGCTTGGGAACTTCTCAGGGCTACCGCGCATGCTCGTAACTATCGTTGCATGCTGGGTAGTGTAGTTGTTATATTTGCTAGCTCATAACAGCACATTGAGAGACACGCTTACGCGCTTACCGTAATTCAATACTCGCCGTCATTCCGGGTGGATTGACAAAAGACCTCCAGCCGCTAGATATTGGTGTCAACAGGGCATTCGAAGCTAGACTGCTAACTGCGTGGGAACAATGGAAGACAGAAGGCGAACACACCTTCACTAAGACGAGGAGGCAGCGCCAGACGACGCCAACATCTGCCAGTGGATCGTAAATTTGCCCAACTTTTCACTTCGGACACCGAAGACGAAGGATTTACGAATGAAGAATAACTTCAGAAAGTGAGCGCTATGTTTATTTTGTGTGTTGTGACATTAACGTTCGAGCAACATTATGTTGCTATTGCTCTGCACTATTTTGAATTTTACTATGTTTGTGATTGCACATTTGCGTACATTTTGGGAGTGAACAGAGTTGTTAGAACGCTGGTTTTTAATATATTATTAAAGTTTGACTGACCTATCTGACTGTTTTTTTGACATTCCCTTTAGCGCAGCGTAGGCGCGGCTTATAGTCCGGGGCGGCTTATTGGTGGACAAAGTTATGAAATATGTAATTCATTGAAGGTGCGGCTAATAATCCGGTGCGCCTTATAGTGCGGAAAATACGGTATACGCCAACATTGCGTATGTGCTGAAGTCTTCATATATGTTTGCTGCCTTTGGTAAAAACATAACTCTTTTAGGTTTTGCTCACATTTGATCGACTTGCTCAGTTGGTGCTTTTCGAAAAACACTCGTAGCAAACGTGCTTAAGAAATACATTTATCATATCAAACACACTTTTAATGAAGTAATCACTGTAAACTTGCGCATTCTGCGACTCTGCTCCATTGAAGTGGAGAGCTTTTCTCGTTTTGTGAAATCTTGCACTCTTTCGACCTTCTTGATTACCTCTTGAGCAGGGGCGCTCACACTTTTTCTGCAGGCGAGCTACTTTTCAATTGATCAAGTCGTGGGGATCTACCTCATTCATATATATAATGCATATTTACTTATTTATGAAATATATGTTTTTGTTAACAAGTTAAAGGTGTTTAATGATAATGCAAGCATGTTTAACACATATAGTTAATATTGTTAACAGGTTAAAGGTGTTTAATGATAATACAAGCATGTTTAACACATATAGTTAATATTGTTAACAGGTTAAAGGTGTTTAAAGATAATACAAGCATGTTTAACACATATAGTTAATATTGTTAACAAGTTAAAGGTGTTTAAAGATAATACAAGCATGTTTAACACATATAGTTAATAAGTTAAAGGTGTTAAAAGATAATACAAGCATGTTTAACACATAATGATTCCTTTCTTTCATGAAGACAAGAATATAAGTTGGTGTATTACCTGATTTTGATGACTTGCATTGATTGGACAGTGGTGGTGATAACGTCCACATTTTCGAATGGAGGAGAAAAAAAGTCCTCCTTTCTGTCCAATACCACATGAAAGTGGTTGGTTTTTGGCATCTTATTTGTCCAGCTTCCGTACTCCTTTGTATACTCTTTACAAGAAATACATTGTCGGCAAACTCCGTAGCTTGCTAGCTTGTGCACGCCAGCTTTCTGAGACTCTTGTTTTGTTAGCGCAACTGTGCAACTGTGCAGTCGGTCTTTGGAGTTTTGACGACAGGTACGGCGCCAGAGTCTGTTGAAATAAAGTGTTTCTCGCCTTCCAGTCGGTAATTTTAATGAGCTGGCAGCAGCCAGCGTCATCTCAGAAGACCCTCGGGTGCCGTGAATGTCAATCAAGTGACGAAAGTGACGTCATAGTGAAGATTTATGATCGCTCATTTTTAGGACTCTTTTTTTAATGCCTGGCTGGTGATCGACTGACACACCCTCCGAGATCGACCGGTAGCTCGCGATCGACGTAATGAGCACCCCTGCTCTTGAGGAACTCTGAAGAAACGTTTTCGCGATTTGAACGAGTCGCACAGCCAAAAACAACACAAGCATAGGGCATTTTTTCTTCGAGAAAGGATAAATGGCACCTAATACCCATTGAGAACAGAGCCAGTTTGACCGACCACCATGCATATTTAATGGGCGAGACATGGGGCCGCCACCTTAAACCAGTCAAAGTCTCCATCTAGTGACAGGATCAATGAAGTAACATTTAAACCATCATAACTTAAACATTGAAAACAATGCTAACAGTGACACCGTGCACAAACGTAACTGCCATATGCTGTCGTAAAAAGTGATGCAGTTTATGCACATGCGTTGACAGATAATTTCTTCTGATACTAATCATGTAGTGACAGCCACCTTCTGCAGAATGCTCTTTGGATATGATGATTATAGCCTATGGCGCCCCCTGTAGCTTTGGCATCCACATAACAACCTTTAAATACTATCACATATACCTGTATACACACATACCAGAGTATGCCTAGAGTAGCTTTCAAACCGAGTAGCAGGAAGTCAGCTGTGCTTATGGCGACTATGGCGGAAGGTGAGACCTCGACAAACCCGTTCGAGCCTGTTCTGACACGTGTTACCTCCAAGACAACGCCCAGCTGCCGTGCATTCCCACTGCGTTTCAGCTTAGCTCTACTGGAACACAACACAAAACACTAGCTCACCCAGTTGCTGGGCTGTGAGTCATTGGGACAAAGGGAATCCTCACAGTGAGGGAAAATTGCAGAATTCCATTAAATTGTAAATAACAGTACAGGAGCACTCATGCACGCACGTGTGTGCTATTGTCTGAATTAGGATCTAGTTCTTTGGTGTATAGGTTTATTATGGCTAAATGCTTTGGCTGAAGGCCACATCACTACAACCTACATAACGGGACACTGGAGGCTTACTTTCAAGGCTTAGGGAATTTATTGGTCTAGCGTGTGACGAGCAATGACGTGTAAAGTCGGAAACAGCGGGAGGCAGTGTGCAGGTAAAAAGGTGTCTAATGCTTAAACCAAAAATAAACAAAAGGTGAATGCCCTTAAGAAAAGACATTGAAGCTTAGGGAAGGCTATGAAGAACGAAACTAAAACTGAACTGGCTACAGAGTAAACAAAAACAGAATGCTGGACGACAGCAAAGACTTACGGTGGAGCAAAGACGGCGTCCACAAAGTACATCCGAACATGACATGACAATCAACAATGTCCCCACAAAGAACGATAAAAACTGAAATATTCCTGATTGCTAAAACAAAGTAGTTGTGGGAAATATCGCTCAAAGGAAGACATGAAACCGCTACAGTAAAATACCAATAAAAGAGGAAAAGCCACCAAAATAGGAGTGCAAGACAAGAACTAAAACACTACACAAAGGAAAACAGCAAAAAATTCAAAATAAGTCACGGCGTGATGTGACAGGTCGTGACAGTACACCTACTTTGAGACAAAGGCTATAGTAATAAATGCTTGGTTATGCTCTAAAGACATATCCAACAATTGCGACGACGACTTTTACTGTCAACTGAGTTTCGTTTTTTTAGTGATTTCTACTGGTGGTGTGCCTCTGGATTTTTTCAACGCAAAAAATGTGCCTTGGCTCAAAAAAGGTTGAAAAACACTGGCATAGATGATGTTTAAAAATATACATATTTTTTCATCTTTTTCCATTTTCACACATCTCTGAAAGAGGTCCAGGGAGCCACTAGGGCGGTGCTAAAAAGCCGCACGCGGCTCTAGAGCCGCGGGTTGACTCAAAAAGGTTGAAAAAGACTGCTCTAGGCATCTGTGCAAATGTTGCAAACAACCCCTTTAAGTTAATAATAATAATAATAATAATAATAATCACATAAATTGTGGCAAATAAACCAAATTTCTTACAAGTATAATTATCACTGGATGACTGAAAAATGTAACACACTGAGTAAGAACAAGCAAAAGAAGACAAGAAGGTTAGCTAATCGCTGATGTAGACCCTAAGCTATCTTGCAACAACACAAGACAGTTTAAGGGGGAAAAACATTACAGCGAGAAAAAAAACTGTTAAGTAGATTAATAAGAGTCTCGAGAAACTATGATATAGCAAGAGGGCAGATCCAACCAAATAGCGGTACTGTTGATATCAAGAGTAGTATCAGTTTATCATCAATACTAGAGTGATTACATTAATATTTTTTTTTTCTTCAGAAAATCTCTTTTTTGTTAATATTTAAAAACTCAGGAAATAAGCCCCTGAATACAGGAGGACTTTTAGGGCAAAAATCTAAGTATTGAAATGGAGTAGGAGTTGGAAATAATTTTTACTTTAGATTAGGTATTGTGAACTATTGACTTGGCTTTGATCAAACAAGTGTATGTAATAAAATAAAATAGGTTAATAGTTTATCATGTTGATATTTTTACGGTGTCAATAGCATTGAATATAATGCATGTGATCGTATCGGCCGATATCACTGATTGATAATCTGTATTGGCAGCATAAAACCCTGCTCAGAACATCCTTACTTCCTCGGCTTAGTAGGATGGTATGACTGTTAAATGGTGTTAAAACATACTTGCCAACCCTACCGGATTTTCTGGGAGACTCCCGAAATTCAGCGCCTCTCCCGAAAACCTCCCGGGACAAATTTTCTCCCGAAAATCTCCCGAAATTCAGGCGGAGCTGGAGGCCACGCCCCCTCCAGCTCCATGCGGACCTGAGTCCGCTTTCCCACAATATAAAGAACGTCTACAGTAAAGCAGTCCGTCTGCCGTAAACAGCAATGTTGTGACACTCTTAAACAGGACAATACTGCCATCTAGTGCATTTGATGAAAGCACTTTTGTGCGTGCCACACAGCAATGCATCATCAGAGAGGGTGTTCAGCATGGTTAGAAAGATAGTGACAGAATAGAAAAAGGATGGACAATTCAACCCTTAACTCAACAATGAGTAGATGAGTGTTATGTGTGTGTATATGTGTAAATAAATGAACACTGAAATTCAAGTATTTGTTTTATTTATATATATATATATATATATTAGAGATGCGCGGTTTGCGGGCACAACCGCGGAGTCCGCGGATTATCCGCGGATTATCCGCGGATCGGGCGGATGAAATTTAAAAAAAATTAGATTTTATCCGCGGGTCGGGTCGGGTCGGGTGGTTGAAATAAAAAAAAATTAGATTTTAAATAGATTCAGGCGGGTGGCAGTTAAACCAATTCGGAAATATATATACATAGTTAAATGTTGTTACCCATATACGAAAAACGAGCAGGCACCTGCTGCATATGCCACAACAGAAGAAAAAAAAAAAAAGAGATGGACACTTTTACGGAGCGGAGAAGGGACGCCTCGCCGGGGTCCGGGACCGAGGCCCCTTCCCCCGAGAGGGCCCCACCGGGAGCCGTAGCTGAGGCGATCCACGAGAAGGGCCCGACGCAAGTCCAGGGTCACCACCGCGCCCACCGCACCGACACCCCGCCTCGTCCGCCTTCGCCGCGGCCGGCGTCACGCGCAGCAGGTAAGCAGCTTACCTGCCCGCCACCCCCGTGGCTGGGGGCGCGTAACAGGGGTCACTGCGCGCGCAGTGCGCTCACGAAAGGGGTGGGGCTCACCCTGGTTGATATAGACAGCAGCTGGACGGTGGCCATGGAAGTCGGAACCCGCTAAGGAGTGTGTAACAACCCACCTGCCGAATCAACTAGCCCTGAAAATGGATGGCGCTGGAGCGTCGGGCTCATACGCGGCCGTCTCCGGCAGCGAGACGCGCTTGGAGGTGCGCTCAGCGCGGCTCCCATATGATTGCGCACTGGTGTGCGTCTGGGTCGTGACAGCGTGGCACGCGAATGTCTGCACTGCATTGGATCAGTCTCCTTTCTTTAACAGGCAAAAGCTTTATAACCTCACTAATGCCTTGCATCGTCTATATTAGATATATAACAACGGGCGGGTGCGGGCGGATGCGGTTCTGATCAAATGTTACATCGGGTGGATGGCGGATGGTTGACGACTTTCTGATGCGGTTGCGGATGAAATAATTGCCTATCCGCGCATCTCTAATATATATATATATATATATATATATATGAAATACTTGACTTGGTGAATTCTAGCCGTAAATATACTCCTCCCCTCTTAACCACGCCCCCCGCACCCACCCCCCGTCCCCGACCTCCCGAAATTGGAGGTCTCAAGGTTGGCAAGTATGTGTTAAAATGTCACTTCATGCATTGTTTGTACAGTTGAAAATGTTTACAACAGTTACAGTTTTGACTCTGGAACAGATTATTGCATTGCAATGGATTCCCATTAGGAAAGTGTTTTGAATTAAGAACTAATACATAATTGTGATCCACTTTTCATGTCCCACTGCATTTTACAAAAAAACAAAAACAAAAAGGGAACGAAAAATGATTTAATTCTTACTTCTGCTTTAAATCTCCAGGCAAAAAAAACCATGCAAATTCCCAGAAGCTTTATTTTAAGGTATTTCTCTTATAGCAACACAGAGCTTCCCATTTTTGATGATTTATTTTCTATGTGCTTCTTTCAGCTGCTTTTTTTTATGCAGAAAATACAAAACAAAAGACATATTTCTTCCTTAAGTGTGTACAGTACAGCATGTATGAGGGAAGCAGTTGTCTGTGACGGTCACTTTGTGTTGTGCAGCAGAAGTGATTAATAAATGTGCCTTAAAAAGAGGATCTGAGACAAGATACACACACCCTGTGTAACCCCCCAAACACACTCATCTCTACAGATTGCTGAGAAAACAAAAGGCATTTAGAAAGTTTCCACAGGTCAAAGTGGGTTTAATAGTAGTAATCAAAAGTATTTCATTAGCTCTGTTAGAATAGTACAACGTTAAGTTTGCTACATACTGTACTTGGAATAGATTGACTGTTGTATTGGCTTAAAATGTCATTTGAGAGACCCCAAAAGGGCCAATTTGGAGAAATCAAACCAGTACATGCAATGATAACAAAAGTGAAATATGGTCTCCTGCTGGCCCCACTATGGACTGAACTCTCACTATTATGTTAGATCCACTATGGACTGAACTCTCACTATTATGTTAGATCCACTATGGACTGAACTCTCACTATTATGTTAGTTCCACTATGGACTGAACTCTCACTATTATGTTAGATCCACTATGGACTGAACTCTCACTATTATGTTAGATCCACTATGGACTGAACTCTCACTATTATGTTAGATCCACTATGGACTGGACTCTCACTATTATGTTGGATCCACTATGGACTGAACTCTCACTATTATGTTAGATCCACTATGGACTGAACTCTCACTATTATGCTAGATCCACTATGGACTGAACTCTCACTATTATGTTAGTTCCACTATGGACTGAACTCTCACTATTATGTTAGATCCACTATGGACTGAACTCTCACTATTATGTTAGATCCACTATGGACTGGACTCTCACTATTATGTTGGATCCACTATGGACTGGACTCTCACTATTATGTTGGATCCACTATGGACTGGACTCTCACTATTATGTTGGATCTACTATGGACTGGACTCTCACTATTATGTTAGATCCACTATGGACTGAACTCTCACAATATTAGGCTAGATCCACTATGGACTGGACTCTCTCACTATTATGTTAGATCCACTATGGACTGAACTCTCACTATTATGTTAGATCCACTATGGACTGAACTCTCACTATTATGTTGGATCCACTATGGACTGGACTCTCACTATTATGTTGGATCTACTATGGACTGGACTCTCACTATTATGTTAGATCCACTATGGACTGAACTCTCACAATATTAGGCTAGATCCACTATGGACTGGACTCTCTCACTATTATGTTAGATCCACTATGGACTGAACTCTCACTATTATGTTAGATCCACTATGGACTGAACTCTCACTATTATGTTAGATCCACTATGGACTGGACTCTCACACTATTATGTTAGATCCACTATGGACTGGACTTTCACTATTATGTTAGATCTACTATGGACTGGACTCTCACTATTATGTTAGATCCACTATGGACTGAACTCTCACTATTATGTTAGTTCCACTATGGACTGAACTCTCACTATTATGTTAGATCCACTATGGACTGGACTCTCACTATTATGTTGGATCCACTATGGACTGGACTCTCACTATTATGTTGGATCCACTATGGACTGGACTCTCACTATTATGTTGGATCTACTATGGACTGGACTCTCACTATTATGTTAGATCCACTATGGACTGAACTCTCACAATATTAGGCTAGATCCACTATGGACTGGACTCTCTCACTATTATGTTAGATCCACTATGGACTGGACTCTCACTATTATGTTAGATCCACTATGGACTGGACTCTCACACTATTATGTTAGATCCACTATGGACAGGACTTTCACTATTATGTTAGATCCACTATGGACTGAACTCTCACTATTATGTTAGTTCCACTATGGACTGAACTCTCACTATTATGTTAGATCCACTATGGACTGGACTCTCACTATTATGTTAGATCCACTATGGACTGGACTCTCACTATTATGTTGGATCCACTATGGACTGGACTCTCACTATTATGTTGGATCCACTATGGACTGGACTCTCACTATTATGTTGGATCTACTATGGACTGGACTCTCACTATTATGTTAGATCCACTATGGACTGAACTCTCACAATATTAGGCTAGATCCACTATGGACTGGACTCTCTCACTATTATGTTAGATCCACTATGGACTGGACTCTCACTATTATGTTAGATCCACTATGGACTGGACTCTCACACTATTATGTTAGATCCACTATGGACTGGACTCTCACACTATTATGTTAGATCCACTATGGACTGGACTTTCACTATTATGTTAGATCTACTATGGACTGGACTCTCACTATTATGTTAGATCCACTATGGACTGAACTCTCACTATTATGTTAGTTCCACTATGGACTGAACTCTCACTATTATGTTAGATCCACTATGGACTGGACTCTCACTATTATGTTGGATCCACTATGGACTGAACTCTCACTATTATGTTAGATCCACTATGGACTGGACTCTCACTATTATGTTGGATCCACTATGGACTGGACTCTCACTATTATGTTGGATCCACTATGGACTGGACTCTCACTATTATGTTGGATCTACTATGGACTGGACTCTCACTATTATGTTAGATCCACTATGGACTGAACTCTCACAATATTAGGCTAGATCCACTATGGACTGGACTCTCTCACTATTATGTTAGATCCACTATGGACTGGACTCTCACTATTATGTTAGATCCACTATGGACTGGACTCTCACACTATTATGTTAGATCCACTATGGACAGGACTTTCACTATTATGTTAGATCCACTATGGACTGAACTCTCACTATTATGTTAGTTCCACTATGGACTGAACTCTCACTATTATGTTAGATCCACTATGGACTGGACTCTCACTATTATGTTAGATCCACTATGGACTGGACTCTCACTATTATGTTGGATCCACTATGGACTGGACTCTCACTATTATGTTGGATCCACTATGGACTGGACTCTCACTATTATGTTGGATCTACTATGGACTGGACTCTCACTATTATGTTAGATCCACTATGGACTGAACTCTCACAATATTAGGCTAGATCCACTATGGACTGGACTCTCTCACTATTATGTTAGATCCACTATGGACTGGACTCTCACTATTATGTTAGATCCACTATGGACTGGACTCTCACACTATTATGTTAGATCCACTATGGACTGGACTCTCACACTATTATGTTAGATCCACTATGGACTGGACTTTCACTATTATGTTAGATCTACTATGGACTGGACTCTCACTATTATGTTAGATCCACTATGGACTGAACTCTCACTATTATGTTAGTTCCACTATGGACTGAACTCTCACTATTATGTTAGATCCACTATGGACTGGACTCTCACTATTATGTTGGATCCACTATGGACTGGACTCTCACTATTATGTTGGATCCACTATGGACTGGACTCTCACTATTATGTTGGATCTACTATGGACTGGACTCTCACTATTATGTTAGATCCACTATGGACTGAACTCTCACAATATTAGGCTAGATCCACTATGGACTGGACTCTCTCACTATTATGTTAGATCCACTATGGACTGGACTCTCACTATTATGTTAGATCCACTATGGACTGGACTCTCACACTATTATGTTAGATCCACTATGGACAGGACTTTCACTATTATGTTAGATCCACTATGGACTGAACTCTCACTATTATGTTAGTTCCACTATGGACTGAACTCTCACTATTATGTTAGATCCACTATGGACTGGACTCTCACTATTATGTTAGATCCACTATGGACTGGACTCTCACTATTATGTTGGATCCACTATGGACTGGACTCTCACTATTATGTTGGATCCACTATGGACTGGACTCTCACTATTATGTTGGATCTACTATGGACTGGACTCTCACTATTATGTTAGATCCACTATGGACTGAACTCTCACAATATTAGGCTAGATCCACTATGGACTGGACTCTCTCACTATTATGTTAGATCCACTATGGACTGGACTCTCACTATTATGTTAGATCCACTATGGACTGGACTCTCACACTATTATGTTAGATCCACTATGGACAGGACTTTCACTATTATGTTAGATCCACTATGGACTGAACTCTCACTATTATGTTAGATCCACTATGGACTGAACTCTCACTATTATGTTAGATCCACTATGGACTGGACTCTCACACTATTATGTTAGATCCACTATGGACTGGACTTTCACTATTATGTTAGATCTACTATGGACTGGACTCTCACTATTATGTTAGATCCACTATGGACTGAACTCTCACTATTATGTTAGATCCACTATGGACTGGACTCTCACTATTATGTTAGATCACTATGGACTGGACTCTCACACTATTATGTTAGATCCACTATGGACTGGACTCTCACTATTATGTTAGATCCACTATGGACTGGACTCTCGCACTATTATGTTAGATCCACTATGGACTGGACTCTCACACTATTATGTTAGATCCACTATGGACTGGACTTTAACTATTATGTTAGATCTACTATGGACTGGACTCTCACTATTATGTTAGATCCACTATGGACTGAACTCTCACTATTATGTTAGATCCACTATGGACTGGACTCTCACACTATTATGTTAGATCCACTATGGACTGAACTCTCACTATTATGTTAGATCCACTATGGACTGGACTCTCACACTATTATGTTAGATCCACTATGGACTGGACTTTCACTATTATGTTAGATCCACTATGGACTGAACTCTCACTATTATGTTAGATCCACTATGGACTGGACTCTCACTATTATGTTAGATCCACTATGGACTGGACTCTCACACTATTATGTTAGATCCACTATGGACTGGACTCTCACACTATTATGTTAGATCCACTACGGACTGAACTCTCACTATTATGTTAGATCCACTATGGACTGGACTCTCACTATTATGTTAGATCACTATGGACTGGACTCTCACACTATTATGTTAGATCCACTATGGACTGGACTCTCACTATTATGTTAGATCCACTATGGACTGGACTCTCACACTATTATGTTAGATCCACTATGGACTGGACTCTCACACTATTATGTTAGATCCACTATGGACTGGACTCTCACACTATTATGTTAGATCCACTATGGACTGGACTCTCACACTATTATGTTAGATCCACTATGGACTGGACTCTCACACTATTATGTCAGATCCACTATGGACTGGACTCTCTCACTATTATGTTAGATCCACTATGGACTGGACGCTCACACTATTATGTTAGATCCACTATGGACTGGACTCTCACACTATTATGTTAGATCCACTCGGGGTGAGACTGTTATTACAAAGCCTTTGTCAACTGTACAAGCAAAGTTTTACTTTAGTTTTATATGAACATACATATAACACTTGCATACAGTTCACAAGAGGTCTGAAATGGAGTAGGAACCATTAACAGTTTCCATTTTTATTTTTTTTAAATTGTATTTATTGTATTTATTTAATTAAATGTTTTTTTTAATGGAGGTAAAGTTTCTAATAATAAAGTAATGTTTCAGGTAACGGTCATACAGGTACAGGTGTAAAAATACTTCTGACACCAGTGTCTGGGAGGGTGAGTCTTATTCCAATGAAACTAATCACAACTTATCTTGAAGTGAACGTCACGTTTTTTCCGGTGTTTCCTCATTGCCAGTTTGGCCATATTGTACGGAGCAGCCAGGACCATGCTACTTTGTTTCATGTCTTATGGTTATCATCACTAACCTTAAGAAAGTCAGTGACTTCACTATAAAAGTGGGTGACATTGTTATCACCAGGAAAGATGAGGTCACCTACCTAGGTTCCATTCTAGAGGCTAATCTTTCCTGTGATAAAATGGCAACCAAGGTAATCAAAAAGGTCAACCAACGAATGAGATTTCTCTATAGAATCTCCTCTCTGGTCAACAAAAACACCATGAAGATTCTAGCGGGAACTCTCATTCAATCCTTTTTCGATTACACATGCACCTCCTGGTACCCTAGCACCTCCAAAACCCTCAAATCTAGACTCCAAACATCCCAGAACAAGCTAGTCAGATTACTTCTAGACCTCCACCCCACCTCACTCCTATCCACTTCTCCAAAGTGGGCTGGCTCAGGGTGGAGGACAGAGTAAAACAACTTGCACTGAGCCTAGTCTATAAAATCCGCTACACCTCCCTGATACCGAAGTACATGTCAAACTACTTCCTTAACGTAAATGACCGCCATAACCACAACACCAGGGGGAGCTCCACTAACCACGTTAAACCCAGATTCCGATCTAACAAAGGTCTTAACTCATTCTCCTTCTATGCCACATCAATAAGGAATGCACTCCCAACAGGTGTAAAAGAAAGTGAATCTCTATCCTCCTTCAAAACCGCACTAAAAGAACACCTCCAGGCAACTTCAACCCTAAACTAACACCCTCCCTTCCACATTCTACCTCCCCGGATTGTAAATAATCAAATGTAAATAATCAAATGTAGATACTTATTCTTATGCTTTCTGATCTCTCTCTCTCTCTCTCTCTCTCTCTCTCTCTCTCGCTGTGTCCACTACTTTCTGTACATATCCTACCACAGGGGTGCTCATTACGTCGATCGCGAGCTACCGGTCGATCTCGGAGGGTGTGTCAGTCGATCACCAGCCAGGCATTAAAAAAATAGTCCTAAAACTGAGCGATCATAAATCTTCACTATGACGTCACTTTCGTCACTTGATTGACATTCACGGCACCCGAGGGTCTTCTGAGATGACGCTGGCTGCTGCCAGCTCATTAAAATTACCGACTGGAAGGCGAGAAACACTTTATTTCAACAGACTGGCGCCGTACCTGTCGTCAAAACTCCAAAGACCGACTGCACAGTTGCGCTACCAAAATAAGAGTCTCAGAAAGCTAACACACACAAGCTAGCAAGCTACGGAGTTTGCCGACAATGTATTTCTTGTAAAGTGTATACAAAGGAGTACGGAAGCTGGACAAATAAGATGCCAAAAACCAACCACTTTCATGTGGTATTGGACAGAAAGGAGGACTTTTTTTCTCCTCCATTCGAAAATGCGGACATTATCAGCACCACTGTCCAATCAATGCAAGTCATCAGAATCAGGTAATACACCAACTTATATTCTTGTCTTCATGAAAGAAAGGAATCTATATGTGTTAAACATGCTTGTATTATCTTTAAACACCTTTAACTTATTAACAATATTAACTATATGTGTTAAACATGCTTGTATTATCTTTAAACACCTTTAACTTGTTAACAATATTAACTATATGTGTTAAACATGCTTGTATTATCTTTAAACACCTTTAACTTATTAACAATATTAACTATATGTGTTAAACATGCTTGTAATATCTTTAAACACCTTTAAGTTGTTAACAATATTAACTGTGTTAAACATGCTTGTATTATCATTAAACACCTTTAACTTGTTAACAATATTAACTATATGTATTAAACATTCTTGTATTATCATTAAACACCTTTAATTTTTTAACAATATTAACTATGTGTTAAACATGCTTGCATTATCATTAAACACCTTTAACTTGTTAACAATATTAACTATATGTATTAAACATACTTGTATTATCATTAAACACCTTAAATTTTTTAACAATATTAACTATATGTGTTAAACATGCTTGCATTATCATTAAACACCTTTAACTTGTTAACAAAAACATATATTTCATAAATAAGTAAATATAAATGATATATATGAATGAGGTAGATCCCCACGGCTTGATCAATTGAAAAGTAGCTCGCCTGCAGAAAAAGTGTGAGCACCGTCCTACCAAGTCAGTCCTACACTGTTCCAATGTCCATTTCTCTGATGATGCAATTGTTGATGACTGAAGTGTTGATATCAACCAAACCTAACCCCCCCCCCCCTCCACATCCCACACCCCAGATTGTACATAATGTAAATAATTCAATGTACTATATACTCTGATGATTATCTTGTGTGATGACTGTATTATGATGATAGTATATCTGTATCATGAATCAATTTAAGTGGACCCCGACTTAAACGAGTTGAAAAACTTATTGTGGTGTTACCATTTAGTGGTCAATTGTACGGAATATGTGCAATCTACTAATAAAAGTTTCAATCAATCATCACCTTTTGCCCTTTCCAAAATGAGTACACCGTCTGTGCCAAAGCAAAAGCCACTGACTTGCGGAGTTAAATCTTCAGACGCTCACTGAGCCCAAACCTCCTGGGACACCGTATACTGTAGGTAGGCTTCAGCCGATGTAGCCAATTAATCAAACAAAAAGAAAACGTTAACTCAATAACTTTGTTGGCATGGACAAATTGTCATGTCTGTGGGGTTTTGTTGTTGTTGTATTTTTGCTTTCTAAAAGAGGTGCAAGAGGGTTCACTCTGTGCATCGCTCTCTCATTCAATAAGGGAGTGAATCCTCCTGTAAGGAGCCTCACTGACTAATGAGAAGCACCGCAAACTAACACAAGTTAGGAGGGAAAGAAAGATGATTGCAAAGCCAAAGGTCCCAGGGTGGGAATATTTAAGCTTTAAACTGAATGGGCAAGATGAGAACCATCGACACCTGCACCTCAAGATGTTCAATATTTATTGAAGTACAATTTTTGCTAGGAGAGATTGACAGTCCATTTTACTTTTGTTCGTTTATTTTTTATGATCATTAAAAATTGACCTTCCAATGACAATGACAAAAAATACTAAGGATACTTGTATATCAGCCATCCATCCATCCATTTTCTACCGCTTGTCCCTTTTGGGGACGCGGAGGGTGCTGGAGCCTATCTCAGCTGCATTCGGGCAGAAGGCGGGGTACACCCTGGACAAGTCGCCACCTCATCACAGGGCCAACACAGATAGACAGACAACATTCACACACTAGGGACCATTTAGTGTTGCCAATCAACCTATCCCCAGGTGCATGTTTTTGGAGGTGGGAGGAAGCCAGAGTACCCGGGGGGAACCCACGCAGTCACAGGGAGAACATGCAAACTCCACACAGAAAGATCCCGAGCCCGGGATTGAACTCAGGACTACTCAGGACCTTCGTATTGTGAGGCACATGCACTAACCCCTGTTCCACCGTGCTTCCCTAGCACTTGTATATCAATGATTATATATTATGAATACATTAATGCTTAAATTGGTCTCAAAATGATGCTGACAATCTGCAATAATTTGTAATTGGCACAGTACTCTTCAGTTTTTTTCTCCATTATTTTGTATTTTTTTGTTTAACTGTATGTTGTAGTTTTTTGTTGGCACTGCGATGAGGTGGCAACTTGTCCAGGGTGTACCCCGCCTTCCGCCTGATTGTAGCTGAGATAGGCACCAGCACCCCCCGCGACCCCTAAGCGGTAGAAAAATGGATGGACGGATGGAGGTTGGGTGACAATATTTGAGGCAACATGGTGTAGATTATATAAAATTGAGAGATTCATATAAAACGTAATTGACTGTATCGTATTTTTCGGATTATAAATCGCAGTTTTTTTCATAGTTTGGCCGGGGTTGCAATTTATACTCTGGAGCGATTTATGTGTGAAATTATTAACACATTACCGTAAAATATCAAATATTATTTAGCTCATTCACGTAAGAGACTAGACCAGAGGTCGGCAACCCAAAATGTTGATAGAGCCATATTGGACCAAAAATACAAAAACAAATCTGTCTGGAGCCGCAAAAAATTAAAAGCCATATTACATACAGATAGTGTGTCATGAGATATAAATTGAATTAAGAGGACTTAAAGGAAACTAAATGAGCTCAAATATAGCTACAAATGAGGCATAATGATGCAATATGTACATATAGCTAGCCTAAATAGCATGTTAGCATCAATTAGCTTGCAGTCATGCAGTGACCAAATATGTCTGATTAGCACTCCACACAAGTCAATAACATCAACAAAACTCACCTTTCAAGCACAACGTTAAAAGTTTGGTGGACAAAATGAGACAGAAAAAGAAGTGGCATAAAACACGTCCTAGAAAGTCGGAGAAAGTTATACATGTAAACAAACTAAGGTGAGTTCAAGGACCGCCAAAATTAGTAGGACAAAACGGCGCTTGCCAAATACTCGAATCAGTGAAGCATGTTTAATATAAACAGTGTGCTTTGTAACAATTAGGGAGGCTTGTGTCATGTTTGTCCTCCGACAGAAACCATATTAAAACAAAAAATTGATTTTTTTCCCCTAGTCTTTTTCCATTTTTCATACATTTTTTAAAAAGCTCCAGAGAGCCACTAGGGCGGCGCTAAAGAGCCGCATGCGGCTCTAGAGCCGCGGGTTGCCGACCCCTGGACTAGGCGTATATCAGCAATCGTCACACACACAAACGTCAACCAATAAAAAATTGGTGCATTGTGAAAAAAAAGATGCTACCTGCTACTACTTCCGTACCTATGAAAATGTATCATTTCAACATTGCCGGTAATTTATAAAAACTGAGATTAGCGATTAGGAGTAGGGCTGCGACAACTAATCGATTATAAAAATAGTTGGTGATTCATTTAGTCATCGATTCGTTGGATCTATGCTATGCGCATGTGCAGAGGCTACTCTTTTTAAATTTATTAATTTTTTTATACATTTTTTTTATAAACCTTTATTTATAAACTGCAACATTTACAAACAGCTGAGAAACAATAATCAAAATAAGTATGGTGCCATTATGCTGTTTTTTTTTCAATAAAATACTGGAAATGATAGAAATGTAGTTTGTCTCTTTTATCCGATTATTAATCAAAGTAATCGACAGATTAATCGATTATCAAATTAGTTGTTAGTTGCAGCCCTAATGAGGAGTGACAGATTGGTAAACGTATAGCATATTCTATATGTTATAGTGATTTGAATGACTCTAAACCATAATAAGTTACGTTAACATACCAGTTGGTTATTTATGCCTCATATAACCAGTGTTGGGTTAGTTACTGAAAACCAGTAACTAGTTACAGTTACTAGTTACTTTATTTCAAAAGTAACTCAGTTACTAACTCAGTTACTTACACCAAAAAGTAATGCGTTACTGTGAAAAGTAACTAGTCCCCTTTTTTAAAGGCTCCCATTAATGCCCTTTTAGCCTTCATTTCAGCACTGTTATTGCACTGGAGAATAATACAATCTGTTGATCAACTTGACATGCATTTGCATCACTGAACTCAGAAAGCAATGTGGTCTACATACAACACACAAAGACAAAGATATGTTTCAAAGGGCCAATTTATTTCAGGCCAGAACAAATTGACAAAACTATTTTAAATTGCTGCAACATAATGGCACTTTAACTTTAAGTAGATAGAATCTTTGATCCAAGACACAACTTACATTTAACTAAAATGTTATTTTCTTTGTGCTCGACAAAAGAAAAGTATTGAGAATGTCTCCATGTTAAAAAAAACTCGACTTCTGGCTTTGCCATGATGTCTTGTTAGTTGTTATGAGAGTCGCGTATGTGTGTGTGTGTGTGTGGCCCTTTAAGATATGACAGCGTGTGAGGTGAGTGACGTCAGTGAGTGAGTGGTCGAGAGAGGTGAGCGAGCGGCGACAGTGAGTACGTGCAGGTGCTCTATCTTGGTGGATGGCTGCGTCCAATAAAGTCACAAAGTTGCAACAAACCGCCCGTCTTGTCATTCACCCTCAGCTGTAAAGACCCACTGCCGGGTAAAGTGAAGGTTGTTAGCCCCGAAGACGTACATAGGCCCTGGAGGAACGTCTCCCTTGCGCTCCTCAACTGCGGTATGGTAGTCTCCCCCGCCCCCGCCCCCACCCACACAAAGCACGCCTTTTCTTTTCCACCGCTGCAATAAAACACACTCAGATCTTCTGTTTCTATCCGATACTACATGAAAAATAACGTAAAATAACGCAGTAATGCATCATGTAGTAACGGTAACTGAGTTACTGAATATAAAAAATGACGCGTTAGATTACTAGTTACCGCCGAAACTAACGGCGTTACAGTAACGCGTTACTTTGTAACGCGTTAGTCCCAACACTGCATATAACGTACACTTATTCAGCCTGTTGTTCACTATTCTTGATTTATTTTAAATTGCCTTTCAAATGTCTATTCTTGGTGTTGGATTTGATCAAATAAATTTCCCAAAAAAATGTGACTTATACTCCAGTGCGACTTATGTTTTTTTCCTTCTTTATTATGCATTTTCGGCCGGTGTGACTTATACTCCGGAGCGACTTATACTCCGAAAAATATGGTAATTGTTAAATTTGGTGATCCTAAACTGAACAAGCTTACTTCTCATGGTTTGATTTAACATATGGTGTTAGTCGATTTATTTCATTTAAATGTTGTAGGTGATTTGTATAATTTTAGAGAATATTTTGACAGTAAACAAACCCTGAGAATTTTTAAGCAAAATTGGACACAAAATCCAACAAACCGGAAATGGCCGCATGCACTCGTTGCCGTAGAAACGACCGCATGACTTCCTACCTCGAGCACGGGGCTGGCTCCCAGGACGGTGCGCTCTATGCCGGTGCAGTACGTCTGCTGGCTCAGCGCCGTCAGGCAGTGGACGAGGTAGCTTCCGCTTTCCGTCTTCCCGGATCCGCTTTCGCCAGACAGGACGATGCACTGGTCCACCTTCCGGTTCAGCATGGCTCTGTAGGCCAGGTCGGCCATGGCGAATATATGCGGGCTCAGCTTCCCCAGCGGCTGATTCTCGTACATCTTGACATACTTGGGGTTGTAGTACAAGGGGAGGAACTTGTTGGGGTTGAGCGCCAGGAGGATGTTGCTGGCGTACGTGTAGATTTTGTGCTGGTGGAAGCGTTGGCGTAAAGCCTCCAGGATAGAATCCTCAGTCAGAGTGGGGAGGTCGCACAGATCATCACAGTCTTCGTTACCGCTTTCCACCAGGGGGTCTCCATTCTTGGCCTCTTCCAGGATGAAGTAGTACCCCCGGCTCTCGGGGTGCCACCTCTGGGCTTCCTTGGGCCACAGCAGGACTCGCTCCAGAGGGAAGTCTCCAGCCTCCAGCGTCAGCTTCTCCTCATGGCCGCTTTTTCTCACCTCCAGCAGGTTGTACGTCCTGCTGGCGTCCAGCCCCAGGGTGACCACTGCGTTGGAGATGACTGCCCTGGCAGTGTCCCCGGCGCCGATCTGAAGCGGGCAGTAGGCGGGCACGGAGGCCTGGGGCAGCCTGGGGGAAATCTGCACGACGCGGGCCTCTCCATCGGAAGCGCTCATCCTGAATGAAGGAAAGAAAACCTCAGCAAGATCCAACTGGACCTAATGATAGACCGAATCTAAGAGCTGCTTAAAAGCAACTAAATGTCATGTCTGGATAGAAGAAAAGGAGGAATGGGTATTTAAAAAACTTTTGACATTGATTGTTGGTTACATTTTGCAGCAATTAAAGCAAAATGGTGTGCACTACCTCACCACCACGAATGGATGATTCACTCTCACAAAGTTTGTTGTCTTAAAGGGGAACATTATCACAATTTCAGAAGGGTTAAAACCATTAAAAATCAGTTCCCAGTGGCTTATTTTATTTTTCGAAGTTTTTTTCAAAATTTTACCCATCACGCAATATCCCTAAAAAAAAGCTTCAAAGTGCCTGATTTTAACCATCGTTATATACACCCGTCCATTTTCCTGTGACGTCACATAGTGATGCCAATACAAACAAACATGGCGGATAGAACAGCAAGCTATAGCGACATTAGCTCGGATTCAGACTCGGATTTCAGCGGCTTAAGCGATTCAACAGATTACGCATGTATTGAAACGGATGGTTGTAGTGTGGAGGCAGGTAGCGAAAACGAAATTGAAGAAGAAACTGAAGCTATTGAGCCATATCGGTTTGAACCGTATGCAAGCGAAACCGACGAAAACGACACGACAGCCAGCGACACGGGAGAAAGCGAGGACGAATTCGGCCATCACCTTCTAACCAACGATTGGTATGTGTTTGTTTGGCATTAAAGGAAACTAACAACTATGAACTAGGTTTACAGCATATGAAATACATTTGGCAACAACATGCACTTTTGAGAGTGCAGACAGCCCAGTTTTCATCAATTCATATATTCTGTAGACATACCCTCATCCGCTCTCTTTTCCTGAAAGCTGTTCTGTCCAGTCCAGTTGGAAATGCATCTGCTTTGAGTGTCGCAGGATATCCACACATTCTTGCCATCTCTGTCGTAGCATAGCTTTCGTCGGTAAAGTGTGCGGAACAAACGTCCAATTTCTTGCCACTTTGGCATCTTTGGGCCACTGGTGCAACTTGAATCCGTCCCTGTTCGTGTTGTTACACCCTCCGACAACACACCGACGAGGCATGATGACTCCAAGGTACGGAAAACAGTCGAAAAAACATAAAATAACAGAGCTGATTTGACTCGGTGTTTGTAATGTGTTTGAGAAAATGGCGGATTGCTCTCCGATGTCATGACTTGGTCCTGGGGTTTAGTTTTTCTAGAAGGCAACGGAAAGTTGGCTTGGGCGAGAAGGGAATGTGAGAACATATTTATTTAAACTTATCAAAAAAAGTACAAACGAAAAGCGCGCACAGTGGCGGAGAAACAACTTGGCTATGAAAACAAATACTTGCACAAAGGCAGAAACTATGAACAACAACAAAAACACTAACTGTGGCATTAATAAACAAAACTTACTTGGCATGGACAAAAGGAGCAGCGTGAACGATGGACATGAAAAAAGTGTCAGAAATGTGCAGAGCATAAATGTGGGGATGTCACCAGAAAGACAAACTGAAAAACAATGAACTTAAATACTACAGACATGATTAACGAAAACAGGTGCGTGACTCAAAACGTGAAACGGGTGCGTGACGTGACAGGTGAAAACTAATGGGTTGCTATGGTGACAAACAAGAGTGCCCAATGAGTCCAAACGTGGAACAGGTGAAACTAATGGGTAATCATGGAAACAAGACAAGGGAGTGAAAAGCCAGAAACTAAAAAGTCCAATAACTAAACAAAACATGACTAAGACAAAACATGATTACACAGACATGACAGTCGCAGGATATCCACACATTCTTGCCATCTCTGTCGTAGCATAGCTTTCGTCGGTAAAGTGTGCGGAACAAACGTCCAATTTCTTGCCACTTTGGCATCTTTGGGCCACTGGTACAACTTGAATCCGTCCCTGTTCGTGTTGTTACACCCTCCGACAACACACCGACGAGGCATGATGTCTCCAAGGTACGGAAAACAGTTGAAAAAACGGAAAATAACAGAGCTGATTTGACTCGGTGTTTGAGAAAATGGCGGATTGCTTCCCGATGTGACGTCATCGCTCCGAGAGCGAATAATAGAAAGGCGTTTAATTCACCAAAATTCACCCATTTAGAGTTCGGAAATCGGTTAAAAAAATATATGGTCTTTTTTCTGCAACATCAAGGTATATATTGACGCTTACATAGGTCTGGTGATAATGTTCCCCTTTAAAAGGTACAAAATGCTGCTATATTCACCTAAATCTCTGCTATGGTCCAACTCCTGTGTGCAGCATTAATGTGGTCAACACATATTAGTATTAAAAAAAAAAAAATCCAAACAATTAATGCTTTATCCAATTAATCCTGAAGAGAAACATTTAGTGGCGGGAAGTTGAGCTACACCCACACACCCACTATGGCAGTAAATCGAGTGGTACGCTAAAGAATCAATTACAGTGTTACTGTTCAAACCATGTGTGATGTTGCAGTGGCCAAAACTAATTTATACTTGTTAAATAAAACCTCTGCCTTGTTTTTAATGATTACTTAGGCATACTACGCTACTTTTTAAATGTTGGTCATAATGGCGGTACTTTGAGAACCAAGTTTTTTCTGAGGTGGTACTTGGTGAAAAAAAAGTTCCGTCATTTGGTAGGGGCTCGGAATAAAGTTGCTGCTCCTCCACATGGAGAGGAGCCAAATTAGGTGATTCGGGCATCTTGAATTATCATATTTTACACCAGAAAGTGGAACCATAATTTAAGCGGCATTTAAAAGTAATCAGGATGCCACCCAGACGCCTCCCTAGGGAGGTGTTTAGGGCACGTTCAACCGGTAGAAGGCCACGGGGAAGACCCGGGACACGTTAGGGAGACTATGTCTCCGGGCTGGCCTGGGAAGGCCTGGGGATCCCCCAGGAGGAGCTGGACGAAGTGGCTGGGGAGAGGGAAGTCTGGTCTTCCCTGCTTGGGCTGCTGCCCCCGCGAAGAAAATGGATGGATGGAATTTGCTTTTTAATTTCAATGCCTGTTTTTTTTTTGCATATTCTATTTGACATATTTCAACACAGGTACTTTTACAATGTAAGACAAAATGTGTTGTCAATCCCAAGGAGCACGAGAGGGTAAATGCAGATGTTAACCTTTTAAATACATTTAATCCATCCATCTTCCTCTGCTTATCCGAGGCCGGGTCGCGGGGGCAGCAGCCTAAGCAGGGAAGCCCAGACTTCCCTCTCCCCAGCCACTTCGTCCAGCTCCTCCCGGGGGATCCTGAGGCGTTCCCAGGCCAGCCGGGAGACATAGTCTTCCCAACGTGTCCTGGGTCTTCCCCGTGGCCTCGTACCGGTCAGACGTGCCCTAAACACCTCCCTAGGGAGACGTCTGGGTGGCATCCTGAATACTTTTAAATGCCGCTTAAATTATGGTTCCACTTTCTGGTGTAAAATATGATATTTAAAACTGTATGAATTGTTTGCATTATCTGTTTACCTACTCAGAGGCCTTGTGGTTAGAGCAGACCTGGGCAAATTAAGGCCCGGGGGCCACATGCGGCCCGTTGAGCTTTTCAATCTGGCCCGCCGGACATTCCCAAATAATTGTTTTAGATGTTTAATGTGTGCAGTGATGTTTTCTAATGACCGTAAGTCTTCAACTATACTAAGTCTTTCAATGCTTGGAATCTGCATCATATACTAGTTACTACGGTCATCTAATTACTTACTATGGTCATCTAATTAATTACTATGGTCATCTAATTAGTTACTATAGTCATCTAATGAGTTACTATGGTCATCTAATTACTTACTATGGTCATCTAATTAATTACTATGGTCATCTAATTAGTTACTATAGTCATCTAATGAGTTATTATAGTCATCTAATGAGTTACTATAGTCATCTAATGAGTTACTATGGTCATCTAATGAGTTACTATGGTCATCTAATGAGTTACCATGGTCATCTAATGAGTTACTATGGTCATCTAATTACTATGGTCATCTAATGAGTTACTATGGTCATCTAATGAGTTACTATGGTCATCTAATGAGTTACTATGGTCATCTAATTACTATGGTCATCTAATGAGTTACTATGGTCATCTAATGAGTTACTATGGTCATCTAATGAGTTACTATGGTCATCTAATGAGTTACTATGGTCACTATGAGATATCTCAGATTGTAGGTGTTTTTTTCTCTCACTATGTTTGTTGCATTTCGGTTGCGTTTCGGTTGATTGTAAAATATGTTGTCAATATTCAGTTTTTTATCTTTCATAGTTAATATTGTAAATCCCACATTCTTTATTTTCATGTACATTCTGGGTGTCTCATTCAGGAAAAAAATGTCAACGTTTTTAGCTTTCAATCATTATTGTGAGGTTTTGTATTAGTGTTCCTAAAAATAGATATACACACTTTTTTTAAATCTAAATCTGGCCCCCCCAAGTTAAATAATTGCCCATGCCTGGGTTAGAGTGTCCGCCCTAAGATCGGTAGGTTGTGAGTTCAAACCCCGGCCGAGTCACACCAAAGACTATAAAAATGGGAGTCATTACCTCCCTGCTTGGCACTCAGCATCAAGGGTTGGAATTGGGGGTTAAATCACCAAAAATGATTCCCGGGCGCGGCCACCGCTGCTTTGATTGATTGATTGATTGAAACTTTTATTAGTACAAACCCCGTTTCCATATGAGTTGGGAAATTGTGTTAGATGTAAATATAAACGGAATACAATGATTTGCAAATAATTTTCAACCCATATTCAGTTGAATATGCTACAAGGACAACATATTTGATGTTCAAACTGAAAAACTTTTTTTTTGTGCAAATAATCATTAACTTTAGAATTTGATGCCAGCAACACGTGACAAAGAAGTTGGGAAAGGTGGCAATAAATACTGATAAAGTTGAGGAATGCTCATCAAACACTTATTTGGAACATCCCACAGGTGAACAGGCAAATTGGGAACAGGTGGGTGCCATGATTGGGTATAAAAGTAGATTCCATGAAATGCTCAGTCATTCACAAACAAGGATGGGGCGAGGGTCACCACTTCGTCAACAATTGCGTACGCAAATTGTTGAACAGTTTAAGAAAAAACTTTCTTAACCAGCTATTGCAAGGAATTTAGGGATTTCACCATCTACGGTCCGTAATATCATCAAAGGGTTCAGAAAATCTGGAGAAATCACTGCACGTAAGCAGCTAAGCCCGTGACCTTCGATCACTCAGGCTGTACTGCATCAACAAGCGACATCAGTGTGTAAAGGATATCACCACATGGGCTCAGGAACACTTCAGAAACCCACTGTCAGTAACTACAGTTGGTCGCCACATCTGTAAGTGCAAGTTAAAACTCTCCTATGCAAGGCGAAAACCGTTTATCAACAACACCCAGAAACGCCGTCGGCTTCACTGGGCCTGAGCTCATCTAAGATGGACTGATACAAAGTGGAAAAGTGTTCTGTGGTCTGACGAGTCCACATTTCAAATTGTTTTTATGAAAACTGTGGACGTCGTGTCCTCCGGACCAAAGAGGAAAAGAACCATCCGGATTGTTATAGGCGCAAAGTTGAAAAGCCAGCATCTGTGATGGTATGGGGGTGTATTAGTGCCCAAGACATGGGTAACTTACACATCTGTGAAGGTGCCATTAATACTGAAAGGTACATACAGGTTTTGGAGCAACATATGTTGCCATCCAAGCAACGTTACCATGGACACCCCTGCTTATTTCAGCAAGACAATGCCAAGCCACGTGTTACATCAACGTGGCTTCATAGTAAAAGAGTGCGGGTACTAGACTGGCCTGCCTGTAGTCCAGACCTGTCTCCCATTGAAAATGTGTGGCGCATTATGAAGCCTAAAATACCACAACGTAGACCCCCGGACTGTTGAACAACTTAAGCTGTACATCAAGCAAGAATGGGAAAGAATTCCACCTGAGAAGCTTCAAAAATGTGTCTCCTCAGTTCCCAAACGTTTACTGAGTGTTGTTAAAAGGAAAGGCCATGTAACACAGTGGTGAACATGCCCTTTCCTAACTACTTTGGCACGTGTTGCAGCCATGAAATTCTAAGTTAATTATTATTTGCAAAAAAAATAAATAAAGTTTATGAGTTTGAACATCAAATATGTTGTCTTTGTAGTGCATTCAATTGAATATGGGTTGAAAATGATTTGCAAATCATTGTGTTCTGTTTATATTTACATCTAACACAATTTCCCAACTCATATAGAAACAGGATTTGTAGATTGCACAGTACAGTACATATTCCGTACAATTGACCACTAAATGGTAACACCCCAATAAGTTTTTCAACTTGTTTAAGTCGGGGTCTACGTAATCAATTCCTGGTAATCCCCTCACCTCCCAGGGGGTGATATAGGGTGATGGGTCAAATGCAGAGAATAATTTCGCCACACCTAGTGTGTGTGTGACTATCATTGGTACTTTAACTTTAAAACTCAACAACATTAATCCTTAGCACCAAACACACCATTACTAAGAGTACAAAGAAGAAGAATTATGAGAAATACTTCCAACCTTATTGAAAATAAGATATTCTTCATCTCAGTATGTTAATAATGACTGAATTAATTAATTACATATTACAAAACTGTTGTATACTAATTCATAGATGTTATTCTATTATATAAAAAGGTCAGTAAATGATTCTATATATTTGTAAACGCTTTGAAGTGGGAAAGGGGTAGGATTAAATAAGCTTTGCTTCTTCCTACTCCTTTTCGGGCATGATGTAAAATGAAATGATATGAAATTGTGTGATGTATTATGATGTAAGTGTGTTCATGTTCGAAATAAACTAAAGAAAGAAAAAAAAATAAGTTGAAAAACTTATTGGGGTCAGGGGCGTCACTAGCTTTTAAGGACAGGGGGGGGGGCTTAGCCCCCAGGAGATGCACAGGACGCGAGCGAACGTAGCGCACGAGCACAAAACTTCACAAACGGCTAACAAAGACTTAGAAATTATTCATTGCTATTATTATTATTTAAAAAATGCACGGGACAAAATGAAATGCTCCCCGGGACGATGGCTTTTAACCATTTTTTTCCTTTTTCTTTTAATGTATTTATTAATTTGACATTTTATATTAAATGTCTTGGTTTTTCCTCCCTCTGAAAATCCTATGAAATGTTTACCAAGCCATTCTATAACAATACATAACAGCTATTAATGTAACAATACAATAAAACAAATATATTTAATGTTTTTTTTCATTGTTTTAACATTAGACTAGTGAATATTACTTTATATAGATTCTACAAGAGTGATGTGGGCATTTTCTGTATGAACAAGTCCAAGGACCGCAAGCAAGGTCGCAGAGAAAATGCGGACTGGATTTTGAGTGATGTGGGCATTTTCTATATGAACAAGTAGAATGGATTGGATACCGACACACTAAAGGGGCTCTCTACCTTAAAGTACCAATTGTCACACGCACACACTAGGTGTGGTGAAATGTGTCCTCTGCATTTGACCCATCCCCTTGTTCACCCCCTGGGAGGTGAGGGGAGCAGTGGGCAGCAGCGGTGCCGCGCCCGGGAATAATTTTTGGTGATTTACGCTATGAAGTGAGGGGAAACTGAGTGAATAATGACAGTTTATATGATTATTTATTTAAACTCATATTCGGGCCACTTTATAATGAATATGTCGGCATATATTGGTAAAAAAAAATAAAAAATGTATACATATATACAGGTAAAAGCCAGTAAATTAGAATATTTTGAAAAACTTGATTTATTTCAGTAATTGCATTCAAAAGGTGTAACTTGTACATTATATTTATTCATTGCACGCAGACTGATGCATTCAAATGTTTATTTCATTTAATTTTGATGATTTGAAGTGGCAACAAATGAAAATCCAAAATTCCGTGTGTCACAAAATTAGAATATTACTTAAGGCTAATACAAAAAAGGGATTTTTAGAAATGTTGGCCAACTGAAAAGTATGAAAATGAAAAATATGAGCATGTACAATACTCAATACTTGGTTGGAGCTCCTTTTGCCTCAATTACTGCGTTAATGCGGCGTGGCATGGAGTCAATGAGTTTCTGGCACTGCTCAGGTGTTATGAGAGCCCAGGTTGCTCTGATAGTGGCCTTCAACTCTTCTGCGTTTTTGGGTCTGGCATTCTGCATCTTCCTTTTCACAATACCCCACAGATTTTCTATGGGGCTAAGGTCAGGGGAGTTGGCGGGCCAATTTAGAACAGAAATACCATGGTCCGTAAACCAGGCACGGGTAGATTTTGCGCTGTGTGCAGGCGCCAAGTCCTGTTGGAACTTGAAATCTCCATCTCCATAGAGCAGGTCAGCAGCAGGAAGCATGAAGTGCTATAAAACTTGCTGGTAGACGGCTGTGTGGACCGACACCAGCAGATGACATGGCACCCCAAACCATCACCCAACCATGCAAATTTTGCATTTCCTTTGGAAATCGAGGTCCCAGAGTCTGGAGGAAGACAGGAGAGGCACAGGATCCACGTTGCCTGAAGTCTAGTGTAAAGTTTCCACCATCAGTGATGGTTTGGGGTGCCATGTCATCTGCTGGTGTCGGTCCACTCTGTTTCCTGAGATCCAGGGTCAACGCAGCCATCTACCAGCAAGTTTTAGAGCACTTCATGCTTCCTGCTGCTGACCTGCTCTATGGAGATGGAGATTTCAAGTTCCAACAGGACTTGGCGCCTGCACACAGCGCAAAATCTACCCGTGCCTGGTTTACGGACCATGGTATTTCTGTTCTAAATTGGCCCGCCAACTCCCCTGACCTTAGCCCCATACAAAATCTGTGGGGTATTGTGAAAAGGAAGATGCAGAATGCCAGACCCAAAAACGCAGAAGAGTTGAAGGCCACTATCAGAGCAACCTGGGCTCTCATAACACCTGAGCAGTGCCAGAAACTCATCGACTCCATGCCACGCCGCATTAACGCAGTAATTGAGGCAAAAGGAGCTCCAACCAAGTATTGAGTATTGTACATGCTCATATTTTTCATTTTCATACTTTTCAGTTGGCCAACGTTTCTAAAAATCCCTTTTTTGTATTAGCCTTAAGTAATATTCTAATTTTGTGACACACGGAATTTTGGATTTTCATTTGTTGCCACTTCAAATCATCAAAATTAAATGAAATAAACATTTGAATGCATCAGTCTGTGTGCAATGAATAAATATAATGTACAAGTTACACCTTTTGAATGCAATTACTGAAATAAATCAAGTTTTTCAAAATATTCTAATTTACTGGCTTTTACCTGTATATATAAATAACACCAAATTATTTAGGGGGGCTTTAGAATATTTTAGGGGGGCTTGAGCCCCCCTAAAATAGGCCTAACAACGCCAATGATTGGGGTGTTACCATTTAGTGGTCAATTGTACTGAACTGTGCAATCTACTAAAAATCAGCGTTTACACCAGTTAAGGTAAGTCTTGTCAAAATAATTAAAAAGGTATAAGAAAAGTGGAGCTCACCTCTAAGAAAAGACATTCATTTCATCTTGAGAAAGGCGAGGAGTTCTTTTAAGGAAGCACTCTTGGGAAGAACTAAAAAAAAAAAAATCACAATCACACTTCAGCAAATTTCTTCACCTGCGTTTCCAGGTAGACGTAAACCCAGCTATAAGTCCAAAGCACGTCCCGGTGCCGAACACACAACTCACACGCACTTCGGCGTCGATGACGCTCTTCAAAATGGACAATTTATTTGTCAATTTGGAAGATTGTGTGTTGTCCTCCTTGCCATCCAGCGGAGAGAAAAGTAGCCAAGTTACTTCCTAGATCTTCACCCCCACCTCGGCAGTGACACGCGTCCGTCTTCGCGGGCCGGGAAAGGGAAAGAAACGACAAATGTGCGTCGGTTCGGCTTTTAAGTGAAGAAGTTTGTGCAAAAGACGACTGGAGGTGGCGAATAAATGATAGTCGACTACTTTTGAAGAGCTCAGGTGAGTTTGGCCTGTGTAAATGAAGCTATGGCGCGGTATTACAGCCAAGCTTGCGGGGCGTGGGCGCCCTCTAGCGGCGTGTTGTAAATATTGTTTATTGAGCAATGTCATGGTCAGCTCCACATCACACATGGAGTACATAATATGTGCTCAACGCAGGCCCGGCCCTAACCAATCTGGCGCCCTAGGCAAGATTTTAGGTGGCGCCCCCCCCACATCGGCAGTGAAGTGTATATACTCACAAGAAACCGAATAGCTTTGTCTTTGACCTTTTTTTTTTTTACTTACAACTATACCTAATATATAAAGGGGTGGAAAAGTGACTATTACCTGCAGGGCAAATATAGCTAACCAGAAGGCAATAACAATGTAAACAAAAAAACACCTGCTTAAAAGATCTAATACAAATGTCCCTGAGGAATGTAAGGTGGGAGTACTGTAATTACCTAACGTTACATTATTATTTTCCATAACAATTTAGCCCCCTCCACAATATTAACCCGACGTTAAAACAGAACTAGCTATTTATTGATTAGCAATTGCCGAATCATGTGACATTAGCTTAATGCTAAAAAGCCGGGTTACTATCACATTCTGTAACAGACAAATAATTTCATGTTCGGCTCACCTACCTGCTACCTCTGTCTTTTCTCGTTTCTCCTCCTCTTCTTTTCTCTTTTTTCTTCCCTGGGCACCTGACAGTTTTGGCCGTTTTGACATCTTGTGTGAATTTTTTGATGTGGTGACGTCCAAAAAGAGTCATGATACGGGAAGGGAGGGGGCGCACCGTGAGGGGGGAGAGGGAGGGGGTGAGGGGGCGTAATGTTGTAACAAATAATATTTCTATTAAATAGGCTTTACTTTGCATTTTAATTAACGTGGGATTATTTTTTGTATTTAGAAATAATAGTACCAACTTTTTTTTCTTTTCTTTTTTTCTCTCCAACATTTGTGGCACTGGCGTGGCGCCCCCTGATGGACGGCGCCCTTAGCATTTGCCTATACGGCCTATGCCACGGGCCGGCCCTGGATCAACGGCAATATTATTAATTCACAAAAAAGAAAAGAAAATTGAATTAAGAAAAAAAATTAAATGAAATTAAACAGGTAAGAAGACATAAACTTTTTGAATCCCCCCCTTTTTTACCAGTGATGTGCAGTCACTAGAGGCAGGTGAGGCCCCGCCATGGAAAGAAAAAAAAATGTAAAAAGAAAAAAAATTAATTAAATTGTTATATGTATCCAGTGATTATACTATAGAGTTATTTTCCATTTAACTTCACCAGTTTTAGATGATTTTTATTCAAAATCGCTGAATTTTCACATTTGCCGTTCAAATACTGAGAAGAGACGGTGCGGTGAACAGCAGCCAGTTGAGGCACGTCACTCAGTGCCTCAACATGGATTCCGGGCTCGGCTAACTGCTGGCCTGCTGTGTAGTGAGACTGTATTGCTATATGAACTATATTATACATTTCCATAGTTTAGTTAGCTGAGGTATATAATGTACAGTGTATTTTGTCAACAACTGTATGTGTGTAGCATATTTCTTGTGCTGAGCGATCATAAAACGGCTGCAAAAGACGCACTGGCTGAGGCTCCAGTAACCCCGCCTCCTGCACCCCCGCCGTAGAATTGTTATATCAACTAAAGCCCACACTTAAACTTTCCACGTGCAAGATTGAATCTATTTAAAAAAGTTATTTCATAAGAAGCCAAAAAGTGCAAAAACAATAATGTTGGTGTTGGAGGAGTTGTGAATGACTGCAGGGCCACAACATTAGGTACACCTGCAGACTGCAGGTGTATCTAATTCACAACTCCTCCAACACGAACATTGTTGTTTTTGCACTTTTTGGCTTCTTATGAAATAGCTTTTGTAACCTATTTTCATGGGCTTTTCTCTTTGTGATGTTAAGTTCCTGTTATGCGCTGTTATACAGTATATGTATACTTATTTTGAAGGTGCTAAGAGCGGAAGTGATGAGACACGGAGTGGAGCGGAGGTTTTTGAAAGAACGTAAATAAAGTGGTCCTCGTGTAAACTGGAGCCTCCGTGTTTGTTATTTTGTAGTTTCATACAGTATAGGCGACATTTATAAACCCTCGGTTACACTTTTTTAAATAGATTCAATCTTGCACGTGGAAAGTTTAAGTGAGGGCTTTAGTTGTGGACTTCATTTATAAGTAAAGGTAAGACCATAATAACGTTTTTTTTTTATTAAATGTGCTTTTTTGTGTGCTACGGTTTGTATGTGTAAAGTTAAAGTTAAGTTAAAGTACCAATGATTGTCACACACACACTAGGTGTAATGAAATGTGTCCTCTGCATTTGACCCATCCCCTTGTTCACCCCCTGGGAGGTGAGGGGAGCAGTGGGCAGCAGCGGCGCCGCGCCCGGGAATCATTTTTGGTGATTTAACCCCCAATTCCAAGCCTTGATGCTGAGTGCCAAGCAGGGAAGAATGCTGGTATGAGCTTTTAAACATAACCCGTTAACTGCTGCCAATCAAATGGTGAATAAGATACTCTTTAGGGTTCATATGTTTGTAAATCTGACTGTGATGAAGTCAGTGCCTCACCAGCCATCAACCTCACCGCACGTCACTGTTTTTTACATACTTTAACATCCAGTTTCCTCTGAACCACATTTGATCACATTCATCTGGATCCACATAACTCAATTTCCCCAGAACAATTCTCAATATATCATAAGTGTGACAGTTTGACCCCACACGGTCACTGTTTGATAGTGATGGGTCCGGCAACACCGATGCATCGGCGCATGCGTCGAGCTCATAGAGCAAAACCCTGTGTCGGTGCGCGTACCGCTTTTAGAAAGTCACGTGACCGATCATGAGCTGTTTTGGTCACGTGACCGATACGCAAACTGTGTCGCACTGTGAGCGGGTCTTTTCTACAGCCGTAGAAATAATAACTAAGAAGAGAAATCGTCTAAAATGTCGGAAAAACTTTATTTTTTATTTTTTTATTTTTATAAAAATGTGTAAAAAAAATAAAATTAAAAAAATTCCCAGTCCACAATCATCCACAACACGTTCTCTTAGATTTCCATGTTATGATACATGTTCACATTATTTATTGACTGTATCTAAAAAAGATACAAATATATTTTTATTTAAATGAAGATATGGAATAATCCTAAATGAAATACAATGACTTGGTTTATATTATTGTATATACTAGGGCCAGGGGCGCCGCTAGGGATTTTGGGCCCCATTAAAAGAATCTTTACAGGGCCCCCAACACAGTGTCATTATTTTTTCTGTATTATAATTTCATCATCATTAGGGGCCTCTCTGGGCCCCCCTCCATCATGGGCCCCTAGAATCCGTCTCCTTTACCCCCCCTTTTCGGCGCCCCTGACTAGGGCAGGGGTCACCAACGCGGTGCCCGCGGTCACCAGGTAGCCCGTAAGGACCAGATCAGTCGCCCGCTGGCCTGTTCTAAAAATAGCTCAAAGAGCAGCACTTACCAGTGAGCTGCCTCTATTTTTCAAATTTTATTTATTTACTAGCAAGCTGGTCTCGCTTTGCTCGACATTTTTAATTCTAAAAGAGACAAAACTCAAATAGAATTTGAAAATCCAAGAACATATTTTAAAGACTTGGTCTTCACTTGGAATAAGTGGTAGAAAATGGATGGATGGATGGGTCTTCACTTGTTTAAATAAATTCATTTGTTTTTTTTACTTTGCTTCTTATTACTTTTAGAAATACAATTTTAGAGAAAAAATACAACCTTAAAAATGATTTTAGGATTTTTAAACAAATATACCTTTTTACCTTTTAAATTTATTCCTCTTCTTTCCTGACAATTTAAATCAATGTTCAAGTAAAAAAAAATTTTTTTTATTGTAAAGAATAATAAATATTTTAGGTTCTGTTTTTTCGACAAAGAATATTTGTGAAACTTATTATGATTAAAATTCAAAAAAATTATTCTGGCAAATCTAGAACATTTTTAGAATCAAATTTAAATCTTATTTCAAAGTATTTTGAAATTATTTTAAAATTGTTGTTCTGGAAAATCTAGAAGAAATACTGATTTGTCTTTGTTAGAAATATAGCTTGGTCCAATTTGTTAAATATTCTAACAAAGTGTAGATTGGATTTCAACCACCGTATTTTCCGCACCATAAGGCGCCCTGGGTTATAAGCCGCGCCTTCAATGAACGGCATATTTCAAAACTTTGTCCACCTATAAGCCGCCCCGTGTTGTAAGCCGCATCTAACTGCGCTAAAGGAATGTCAAAAAAACAGTCAAATAGGTCAGTCAAACTTTAATAATATATTAAAACCAGCGTGATGTGGGCGCGCATGGAATCGTATATCAACATGGACGAAGCTGCGTGAAAAAAGCCACCCGGCCTCTTCGCGTAAACTTAAACTTACCTTAACCACTCGCTCATCTTTTCTTCATCCATCCCTTCGAGTTAGCTTTTATGATGACGCCGGCTGGAAAGGTCTCTTTTGGCAAGGTCTTCCTTTTGAATATCACCATGGGTGGAAGTTTCTGGCCATTAGCATGGCAAGCTAGAACCACAGTGAAGGATGACTTCTCATTCCCTGTGGTGCGAATATTCACCGTACGTGCTCCCGTTGTATCCACAGTGCGGTTCACAGGAATATCAATTGCTGTGAAATAGTAATCCGTGTGCGGATGGAGAGATTGCGTCTTTTCATGAACCGGATCCCTGTCGTTTAGTAGGAGCCATTTTGTGGTCTTTACAGATGTAAACACACAAAGGAAATGAAACGTACGTAATATCCGCGCGCTTTTTCTTCTTCTACGCGGGCGGGTGGTTGCTTACAGTAGAAGAAGAAGCGCTTCCTGTTCTATGGGGGCGGGTGCTTACCTTGGCGGTTGCTTGCGTAGAAGAAGAAGCGCTTCCTGTTCTACCGGGAAAAAAGATGGCGGCTGTTTACCGTAGTTACGAGACCGAAACTTTATGAAAATTAATCTTAATATTTATCCATATATAAAGCGCACCGGGTTATAAGGCGCACTGTCAGCTTTTGAGAAAATTTGTGGTTTTTAGGTGCGCCTTATAGTGCGGAAAATACGGCAATTTAAAACATGTCATCAAAATTCTAAAATTTATCTTAATCAGGAAAAATGACTAATGATGTTCCATAAATTATTTTTTTTAATTTTTTCAAAAAGATTCAAATTAGCTAGTTTTTCTCTTCTTTTTGTCGGTTGGATTTTGAATTTTAAAGAGTCAAAATTGAAGATAAACTATGTTTCAAAATTTTATTTTAATTGTTTTTCGTGTTTTCTCCTCTTTTAAACCGTTCAATTAAGTGTTTTTTTCATCATTTATTCTCTACAAAAAAACCTTCCGTAAAAGGGAAAAAAAATGTACGACGGAATGACAGACAGAAATACCCATTTTTTTATATATATATACATTTATTTATTTAGCTATTCTTGTTTAAATCACACTTACGTGTAACTTACAAATTTAAGGTATATATCTCACAATGGGGCAACACGGTGAAACAGGGGTTAGTGGGTGTGCCTCACAATAAGAAGGTCCTGGGTTCGAGTATTTCTGTGAGGAGTTTGCATGTTCCTCCCACCTCCAAAGACATGCACCTGGGGATAGGTTGATTGGATATCACAAATCTGGTTGACAAGTTTATATTATTGAGCATTTAAGTTTGAAATATAATAATCCAGCGTCATTAGAATGTCATATGTTTGACCACTAAATAAGGCTGATTTTATTGTTCTTGTCGATTACAAACTGTCATTAAATACAACGTTTTAAGTCACATTTTAATATTCTGCAAGTGTAAAAAGAAGCCAACCAGAGCAATGTGACTAAAACAAAGTAAAATGACTCGACTTGTAACAGGGAGGTCAGTAAGGTGTTGTGCTGAGTGATACTGTCCCCTAGTGGCCTCATATAGCTACTGCAAGACTTATTAAGTGCTGTGTTGGCATCTGTGGTTGGTTGGTTTGTCATTCAGCTAGTTGATGAGTTAGCTAGCAAACAAAATAAGTCCAAACATTATGGGCGGATTTTCAGGAAACTTTCAAAGAATGCCAGAAATGGGATCAGGAGCAACTGATTAGATTTTTGGGGCTGACCTGGACCATTTATACTTTGTTGCCTTATGTTTACATTACCAGCTTCAACTACTGTGTGTGTGCGTGTGTGTGTGTGTGTGTGTGTGTGTGTGTGTGTGTGTACTTGTCTCAACATCCTTGTGTGGACATACACTTGACAAACCACCCTTTCTGTGAGGACCTTTTGACTTGTGAGGACATTTGCCTGGTCCTCACAACTACAGAAGTAAAATATTTGTTTTACTTTGTGTGTTTTGCATTCTGAAGTGAGGTTGCAACTCTCTACTCCCATCTAGTGCTAGATTTTTTTTCTCCATCATTCTAGCTATAGTAGAAAGGGGGGCCCTCACAACCTACTAACCCAGGGGTCGGCAACCCGCGGCTCTAGAGCCGCATGCGGCTCTTTAGCGCCGCCCTAGTGGCTCTCTGGCGCTTTTTCAAAAATGTATGAAAAATGGAAAAAGATGAGGGGACATTTTTTTTTGTTTGTTTTAATATGGTTTCTGTAGGAGGACAACCATGACACAAACCTCCCTAATTGTTATAAAGCACACTGTTTATATTAAACATGCTTCACTGATTCGAGTATTTGGCGAGTGCCGTTTTGTCCTACTAATTTTGGCGGTCCTTGAACTCACCGTAGTTTGTTTACTTGTATAACTTTCTCCGACTTTCTAGGACGTGTTTTATGCCACTTCTTTTTCTGTCTCATTTTGTCCACCAAACTTTTAACGTTGTGCATGAATGCACAAAGGTGAGTTTTGTTGATGTTATTGACTTGTGTGGAGTGCTAATCAGACATATTTAGTCACTGCATGACTGCAAGCTAATTGATGCTAACATGCTATTTAGGCTAGCTATATGTACATGTTGCATCATTATGCCTCATTTGTAGCTATATTTGAGGTCATTAAGTTTCCTTTAAGTCCTCTTAATTCAATGTATATCTCATGACACACTATCTGTATGTAATATGGCTTTTAATTTGTTGCGGCTCCAGACATATTTGTTTTTGTATTTTTGGTCCAATATGGCTCTTTCAACATTTTTGGTTGCCGACCCCTGTACTAACCAAACGTGGGTCCACACAAAGTAGGCAAGACATGTATGTGTGTGTGTGTGTGTGTGTGTGCTTGTGCCCCACCTCCACCCACGGAGAGAAAGCAAGTGAAAGACTGACTAAAGCAGGGGTGTCAAAATCAAATACAGAGTGGGCCAAATTTTAAAAGTGAACAAAGGTTGGTTGAACAAATTAACCTTTTAATAGGGACCCAAACAAGTTTTGCATTGAATATTGAACAAGCAAGGCTTATATAACTTTATAGTGACCTGCAAAATCGAGTTTCAAATAATAATAATAATAATTAAAAAATATCAATGGCATATCAAATACAATTTAAATAAAAATGGAATGTGTCACGTTCAAACACGGAGGACATCTATTAAACAAGACAAAAGGCAAGGAATCAAACAGAGACAGAATTCAATTTGGACTCAATATTGAGGAGAGACATGGCCACTGCACTCTCTGCACAGTCTTGCACCACGCTCTGACGGAGAAGGTTTTCGTCTCCTCATTTATTCAGATGTTCAATGTTCACGCACCAACACATGTCACAGCAGGAATGGGAAGTATGTAAAACAGTCATTGTTTTCGGTCTCATTGAAGTCCAAGAAGAGGATTTCTCGGGCTTGGGCTCTTCCTGGATCCAGCTGGGGCAGGTGTTGGAGGACAATGGATAACCCCTCCCGTCTCCTGACCACAGCAACTTCAAGAGGGCAGCGGGTCGTAAATAGCGTTGACCTCGGTTACCAAATAGTTGGAAGAGAGTTTGTGAAATACTTCAGAGAGAGTTCGTTTAACACTTCAAAGAGAGTTCCTCTGGAAGTTGAGCAGATCCTGCCATCTGTCCGTGTTGAAATCACAGTGGCGTTTCACGAGCCTTCTTCCTCTTGTTAGGCCTCGAAAGACAGCATTCATAATACAACGTTTCTTTTGTGATAACTTACAAACAATTATTCCAACAGAATGCCTCTTTTCTATTTGCAGCCTTCTGAGGTAAATATCAACATTAACTTTTTCCACAGGCTAATAAATTAGAAAATAGAATAATGAATAAACCAACAGTTCAGGACTTTAAACTGCTCAGTTTGCAACACACTGATCTAATCTGATGTCCCCAAGCCAGATACCTGCCATCTTTTCTTGGATGCTAGTTCATTAATGTCGGGGGCTGAGGCAACCTTCATTATCGAACAAAGGTGTTCATCAGTCATTATATCTCGTAGTCCACAGTCTTGGGGGCGTCCCCTAAAGGCACTGCCTTTAACGTCCTCTACGAGCTGTCGTCACGTCCGCTTTTCATCCATTCTAACAACGTGCCGGCCCAGTCACAAGATAGGTGCGGCTTCTGTACGCACACACATGTGAAGGCAACGCATACTTGATCAACGGCGATACAGGCTACACTGAGGGTGGCCGTATAAACAACTTTAATACTGTTAGAAATATATATATATATAAACACAATATGTTGTTTAAAAAATATCTATGTAATCGTAGTAGCTGCTCAGTGGTCTTGTGGTTAGAGTGTCCACTCTGAGATTGGTAGGTTGTGAGTTCAAACCCTGGCTGAGTCATACCAAAGACTATAAAGATGGGACCCATTCCCTCCCTGCTTGGGACTCAGCATCAAGGGTTGGAATTGGGGGTTAAATCACCAAAATGATTCCCGGGCGCGGCCACCGTTGCTGCTCACTGCTCCCCTCACCTCCCAGGGGGTGATCAAGGGTGATGGGTCAAATGCAGAGGATAATTTCACCACACCTACGCATATGTATGTGTGTGACTATCAGTGGTACTTCACTTCCACTGAGAAGGTGATTATTAGTAGTAAGTTATTAATAAGGCTGATCTGCTGGTAAAGTTCAGGATGTTGGCAGCTCTGCAAGGAAGGCGTGCGCCGGTTTAAGTCCCGCTGCAGGAGAGCGAGGAGAATTGCTTGACATTCTTCACATTCCCAGCATGGACTGATTGATGCACCGCAGAGGGTTTTGGAGGCTCTGAGCCATAGAGGGAGCTGTTGCATCAGACACCTGTGAAAAAAGGGAGAATGGAGGAAAAAGAACTAATGAAATAAGTAAAGTACCAATGATTTTCACACACACACTAGGTGTGGTGAAATTATCCTCTGAATTTGACCCATCCCCTTGTGCCACCCCTAGGGAGGTGAGGGGAGCAGTAAGCAGCAGCGGTGGCCACGCCCGGGAATCATTTTTGGTGATTTAACCCCCAATTCCAACCCTGAGTGCCAAGCAGGGAGGTAATGGCCCCCATTTTTACACCGCAAAAACTGAAATCTAAGTAAGATTAAGTATCTCAAATAAGGGTGATATTTGCTTATTTTCTGTCTGATAAGATAATTCTTCTCACTAAGCAGATTTTATGTTAGAGTGTTTTACTTGTTTTAAGTGTTTTGCTCCTAAATGATCTCAGTAAGATATTACAGCTTGTTGCTGAGATTTGATGACCTATATTGAGTAAAACATGCTTGAAACTAGAATATCAAGTGTTGCAAAGCTGTGTCATCAACACTCACAAGTATAAAACTACTTTTTTAAAGTAATAATTTTTTATTTCAAGCATGAAAAAAAAAAATCATGACTTTGACACAATGTTGTCTCATAATTAAAACAGATGACAGCCAAATGAACTTTGCTGTTTTAGTTTACATGAAACAATAGAAAATAGGTACTCATATAGTAGTACAGTTGGCACAGTACTTTAAACTGACAGTTAATATTTAAACATTTAACATGTGACATTTCAAACTATTTTGAACAGAATAGTTCATGCACATTCAGAGAAATTCTTCAAAATTACAAAAAAAAAAAAAGAAATATATATAGTCCGGACAGGACTTGCAGGTAGGAACACAATTTAATTTTAAGAAAAAATCAACGAGGTACAAAACAGAAAACAACCCGAAGGCAAGCGTGCCTATCCCACGCGGAAGCTAAGGCAAAAACTTAGGACATGAAACTATAGACATGAACCTCACGAAACTGTGGCATGAAACAAACACGAAACTGTGGCATGAAACAACTGGCATTAACTATGGCATAGAACAAACACGAAACTGTGGCATGAAACAAACACGAAACTGTGGCATGAAACAAACACGAAACTGTGGCATGAAACAACTGGCATTAACTATGGCATAGAACAAACACGCAACTGTGGCATGAAACCAATAATTACGCCAGGACGACTGACTGGCAAAGGGAGGCTTAAATAGTCCTCTGATTAGAAGCAGGTGCGCCGGTCCCGAACACTGATAGTATATATCTGTATCATGAATCAATTTAAGTGGACCCCGACTTAAACAAGTTGAAAAACTTATTCGGATGTTACCATTTAGTGCTCAGTTGTACGAAATATGTACTTCACTGTGCAATCTACTAATAAAAGTTTCAATCAATCAAAAAAAAAAAACAGAGGCAGGTGAAAATCATAAGTAGCCATGGTAACTAAAACAAACTCAGGTGTCAAACAGGAACTAAAAAGAGTCCAAAACTAACAGAACCAGTGACGTGCGGTGAGGTTGATGGCTGGTGAGGCACTGACTTCATCACAGTCAGATTTACAAACATATGAACCCTAAAGAGTATCTTATTCACCATTTGATTGGCAGCAGTTAACGGGTTATGTTTAAAAGCTCATACCAGCATTCTTCCCTGCTTGGCACTCAGCATCAAGGCTTGGAATTGAGGGTTAAATCACCAAAAATTATTCCCGGGCGCGGCGCCGCTGCTGCCCACTGCTCCCCTCACCTCCCAGGGGGTGAACAAGGGGATGGGTCAAATGCAGAGGACAAATTTCATTACACCTAGTGTGTGTGTGACAATCATTGGTACTTTAACTTAACTTTAACTTTACACATACAAACTGTAGCACACAAAAAAGCACATTTAATTAAAAAAACGTTATTATGGTCTTACCTTTACTTAGAAATTAAGTCCATGCGCCGCAACTAAGGCCCTCACTTAAACTTTCCACGTGCAAGATTGAATCTATTTAAAAAAGTGTAACCGAGGGTTTATAAATGTCGCCTATACTGTATGAAACTACAAAATAACAAACACGGAGGCTCCAGTTTACACGAGGACCACTTTATTTACATTCTTTCAAAAACCTCCGCAACGTGACATCACTTCCGCTCTTGGCGCCTTCAAAATAAGAGCTCAAGGCATATACTGTATAACAGCGCATAACAGGAACTTAACATCACAAAGAGGAAAGCCCATGAAAATAGGTTACAAAAGTTATTTAATAAGAAGCCAAAAAGTGCAAAAACAATAATGTTCGTGTTGGAGGAGTTGTGAATTAGGTACACCTGCAGTCTGCAGGTGTATCTAATGTTGTGTCCCTGCAGTCATTCACAACTCCTCCAACACCAACATGATTGTTTTTGCACTTTTTGGCTTCTTATGAAATCATTTTTTAAAATAGATTCAATCTTGCACGTGGAAAGTTTAAGTGTGGGCTTTAGTTGATATAACAATTCTACGGCGGGGGTGCAGGAGGCGAGCCTCAGCCAGTGCGTCTTTTGCAGCCGTTTTACAAGAAATACTTTACACACATACAGTTGTTGACAAAATACACTGTACATTATATACCTCGGCTAACTAAACTATGGAAATGTATAATATAGTTCATATAGCAATACAGTCTCACTGCACAGCAGGCCAGCAGTTAGCCGAGTCATTGCGCAATCCATGTTGAGGCACTGAGTGACGTGCCTCAACTGGCTGCTGTTCACCGCACCGTCTCTTCTCAGTATTTGAACGGCAAATTTGAAAATTCATCGATTTTGAATAAAAATAATCTAAAACTGGTGAAGTTAAATGGAAAATAACTTTATAGTATAATCACTGGATACATATAACAATTTAATTTTTTTTTTTTCTTTTTACATTTTTTTTCTTTCCATGATGGCAGGTGAGGCCCCGCCTCACCTGCCTCTAGTGACTGCACGTCACTGATATATATATATATATATATATATATATATATATATATATATATATATATATATATATATTCCTCGCGCACTAATTGACTGAAAGAGCACGCACTTGGCGCGATTATGTCATGTTATCCATGGAAAAATGCATTTTTAGACAATATTATATTTCCATAAGTCTTTGCTAAAAGGCTTTAGGTCAGTGTTTTTCAACAGTCTGGTGTGCCGTGGGAGATGAGCTAATTTCACCTATTTGGGTTAAAAATATTTTTTGCAAAGCAGTAATTATAGTCTGCAAATGATGTGTTGTTGTTGAGTGTCGGTGCTGTCTAGAGCTCGGCAGAATAACAGTGTAATACGTTTCCATATCAGTAGGTGGCAGCAGGTAGCTAATTGCTTTGTAGATGTCGGAAACAGCGGGAGGCAGCGTGCAGGTAAAAAGGTGTCTAATGCTTAAACCAAAAATAAACAAAAGGTGAGTGCACCTAAGAAAAGGCACTGAAGCTTAGGGAAGGCTATGCAGAACAAAACTAAAACTGAACTGGCTACAAAGTAAACAAAAACAGAATGCTGGACGACAGCAAAGACTTACTGCGGAGCCAAGACGGCGTCCACAAAGTACATCCGAACATGACATGACAATCAACAATGTCACCCACAAAGAAGGATAAAAACAACGATTGCTAAAACAAAGTAGATGCGGGAAATATTGCTCAAAGGAAGACAGGAAAATACCAAAGAAAAGAGAAAAATTGTAGCGCCAGACCACACTTGCCAACCCTCCCGAATTTTCCGGGAGACTCCCGAAATTCAGCGCCTCTCCCGAAAACCTCCCGGGACAAATATTCTCCCGAAAATCTCCCGATTTTCAGCCGGAGCTGGAGGCCACGCCCCCTCCAGCTCCATGCGGACCTGAGTGAGGACAGCCTTTTTTCACTATGGGAGGACAACAGGGTGACAAGAACTAAATCATCCAGACTAGAGATACATTGTATTATTATGTTTATCTTACCTAAAAATAAATAGATATTTATTAATAAAAAAAATAAAAAAACTAAATACATTTTTACTATATTTTGCTAAAAACATCAAAATTAATTGTATTTTTATTTTTATTTTTTCTGACTCCTTATTACATCCAGCCATAGAATTTTACATTAAAATAAACATATTTGAAACAATTAATTTTAAATTATCATAATAATTCATTTAAAATGACCATATTTAATTATTAATATAATTGCCTGTTTATCAACAACTTTAGCATTTTATTCACTAAATTTTTAAGCTCTCAGAAGCCAAGTTATGTTATATTCCTTAATATTTATTTATGCAAGTTTGAAGTATCAATTATCCAAACACAGTTTTGTTTGCATATTTTCAGGATGTAGATATATATATATATATATATATATATATATATATATATATATATATGTATGAAATACATGACTTGGTGAATTCTAGCTGTCAATATACTCCTCCCCTCTTAACCACGCCCCCGACCACGCCCCCACGCCCCCACCTCCCGAAATCGGAGGTCTCAAGGTTGGCAAGTATGCGCCAGACAAGAAGTAAAACACTACACACAGGAAAACAGCAATAAAGTCCAAATAAGTCAGGGTGTGATGTGACAGGTGGTGACAGTACACCTACTTTGAGACAAGAGCTATAGTGACGCATGCTTGGTTATGCTTTAAAGTCATACTCAACACATTTTTATTGTCAACTGAGTTTCGTTTTTTAATGATGTCTGCTGGTGGTGTGCCTCCGCATTTTTTCAACGCAAAAAATGTGCCTTCGCTCAGAAAAGGTTGAAAAACCCTGCTTTAATAAATAAATAATAAATAAACTTAAATAAACAAGCTGAATGGAAATAGTGGACTGAGGTCCCTGACTGGACCAGAGTGAGAAAGTGACATTGTCTCCTTCTAGATTGCCTTCACGCCAGCTCTGACATTAATTTAGCGTGAAAACAGAGAGACTGCATCACTCACAAGACGCTGCGGCACTAAATAAGAGACTGCCACTTAGCAAAATAAGAGGTCCCACTGCTGAAGCCAAGATTGGACACAGTGCCAGCGCCGCATATTAAAGCATCTTCCATGCAAGTTGATTCCAGCCAAGGTCTTTGCAGCAGTGGCGAGCTCCCTTTTAGCACTTGTTTGCACACGGCAACAAAAAAAAACTAACACTTGCTGTAAATGAGCTCGCCTCTTCCTTGCCAGGATGCACGCTCGGCATATTTCAACACTTATTACTGTAGATGCAGGGTCAAGGAAAAAGAAGACAAGCAGAGGAACCTTTTTGTCGCCCCAGGCCTCATACTAAAAAAAAAAAAATCAAGGATGATCAAAACATAAATTAGTGAAATATCTAAAAATGTAACTCATTAATACACAGTGGTGGTCAAAAGTGTACATACACTTGTAAAGAACATCATGTCATGGCTGTCTTGAGTTTACAATCATTTCTACAACTCTTATTTTTTTGTGATGTAGTGATTGGAGCACATACTTGTTGCTCACAAAAAACATTCATGAAGTTTGCTTCTTTTATGAATTTATTATGGCTCTACTGCAAATGTGAGGGTCAAAAGTATACATACAGCAATGTTAATATTTGCTTACATGTCCCTTGGCAAGTTTACCTGCAATAAGGCGCTTTTGGTAGCCATCCACAAGCTTCTGCTTGAATTTTTGACCAGTCCTCTTGACAACATTGGGGCGGCATGGCGTAGTGGGTAGAGCAACCGTGCCAGAAACCTGAGGGTTGCAGGTTCGCTCCCCGCCTCTTACCATCCAAAAATCGCTGCCGTTGTGTCCTTGGGCGGCACACTTCACCCTTTGCCCCCGGTGCCACTCACACCGGTGAATTGAATGGTGGTGGTCGGAGGGGCCGTTGGCGCAAATTGGAGCCAACGGCTACCCCAGGGCAGCTGTGGCTATGAAAGTAGCTTACCACCAGGCTGATGATTTTAGCTTGTCCTGAAGAATTTGGAAATAATCCTCCTTTTTCATTGTCCCATTTACTCTCTATAAAGCACCAATTCCATTGGCAGCAAAACAGGCCCAGAGCATAATACTACCACCACCATGCTTATGGCTAGTAACTTAAAACATTTTTTTTTTTTTTTTTTTTTTGTAACATTTTCTAAATTTTTTAAAATTGAATTTTTTTTTAAAATTAAAACAATTATTTTTTTAAATTTTAAAATTTTTTTTTAAATTTTTTTTTTTTTTTTTATTTTTTATTTTTTAATTTAATTTTTTTTAAATATTTTTAATTTTTTTTAATTCTTTTAACATTTTTTAAAATTTTTTAACTTTTTAAAACTTTTTTTTAAACTTTTTTTAACTTTTTAAAAAGATTTTTACACTAACCCTAACCCTAAACCTAACCCTAATCTTAACCCTAACCCTAACCCTAACCCTTACCCTAACCCTAACCCTAATCTTAACCCTAACCCTAACCCTAACCATAACCCAAAAAAAAAATGTTAATTGTTAAAATTGTTTAAAAAAATTAAAACATTTTAAAATTGTTTTAAATTGTTTTAAAAAAATAAAAAAATAATTTTTTTTTAAAAAAAAGTTAATTTTTTTTTACAAATAAAAAAAATAAATAAATAAATAAAAAAAAAAAATAAATAAAATAAAAAAAAAAAAAAAAAAAAATAAAAATTAAAAAACTTAAAAAAAAAAAAAACATTTAAAAACATTTTTTTTTTAATTAAAACAATTTGAAAATCATTTTTTACCTTGAAAAAATTTTTTACCTTGAAAAAAAAAATTTACCTTGAAAATTTGTTTTTACCTTGAAAATCATTTGTTTACCTTGAAAATCATTTTTAACCTTGAAAAAAAATTTTTACCTTGAAAATTTTTTTTTACCTTGAAAATCATTTTTTACCTTGAAAAAAAATTTTTACCTTGAAAATTTTTTTTTTACCTTGAAAATCATTTTTTACCTTGAAAGTCATGTTTTAACTTAAAACATATTTTTTAAATTTTTAATTTTTTTTTTTTATTTTTGTAAATTTTTTTTAATTTTTTTAAAATTATTTTTAAATTTGTTTTTCATTTTTTAAATTTAAAACATTTTTTTTTAAATTTTTTTAAATTATTTTTTATTTTTTTAAATTTTTATTTATTTATTTTATTTATTTTTTTATTTTATTTTTTTAATTTTTTTTTAATTAAAATTTTTTTATTTTTAATTTTTTTAATTTTTTTTAAAAAGTTTTAAATTATTATTATTATTATTTTTTATTTTCTTTAAATATTTTAAATTTTTTAAACATTTTTTAACTTTTTTAAAACTTTTTTAAAACTTTTTTTAACTTTTTTAAAAACTTTTTTTTAACTTTTAAACATTTTTTTTTTACCCTAACCCTAACCCTACCCCTAATCTTGACCCAGCACATTTTCAGTAGACCCATAATAAATTCATAAAAGAAGCAAACTTCATGAATGTTTTTTGTGACCAACAAGTATGTGCTCCAATCACTCTATCACAAAAAAATAAGAGTTGTTGAAATTGTTGTTTCATCTGACATCACATGGACAAAGATACGACCTTCTGGAGGAAAGTTCTGTGGTCAGATGAAACAAAAATGGAGCTGTTTGGCCACAATACCCAGCAATATGTTTGGAGGAGAAAAGGTGAGGCCTTTAATCCCAGGAACACCATACCTACCGTCAAGCATTATGCTCTGGGCCTGTTTTGCTGCCAATGGAACTGCTGCTTTAAATGTGTATGTACACTTTTGATCACGACTGTACATGTGTCATGATCCGTGGCCCGGATCATGTTTTTGTTGTATTCTGTTAGTTTTGGACTCCCTTAGTTCCTGTTATTGTGCACCCTTGTTTGTTTTTAGTTACCATGACTGCTTATTGTTTCCACCTGTCTCTGATTGGGGCTCGGGACGCTCACCTGCTTCCCGAGCACTAATCAGAGGGACTATTTAATCCTGCCTTTGCCGGTCAGTCGGCCTGGCTTCATTGTTTGCTTCATGCAACAGCTACGTTTGTAGTTCTTGTCTCCGAGTTAGGCTTCCCGTGCGATCAGCACGTTTTCCTTCTGCTTGTTTTGTGTTTTTGGTACGTGTTTAATTTTGAAGATTAAATCATGTTCCTACCTGCACGCCTTGTCCGGAGCGGTCCGTCTGCACCCCGGGGGAACGAACCTCTCAGTAAGCTGCAAAACCCCCGTCGTGATAACATCTATTTTTAGAATATGTCGAGGGCCAATACAAAACAAGCTGCAGGCCCAAAATGTCCCCCTGTGCCACACTTTGGACATCCCTGCTTTGAACAGTCCTAGAACTATAGCACTTCTAATCAGCAAAGTGTAATGTATCGTATCTGGGTCAACGGACGCGTTGGCGCTGCAGGTCAAATATGTGTGAAAAGAAGTCTCCCATTTTAGAAGCGGCATTGCACCGGCGTGTCAGCAGGCCTGGCCTCACCTTCAACTGTCAAGCTGAGAAGGACATCTTTCACGGTGGAGAAACGGATCAATTTCCTCCTCAAGCAGGGACCCTGGAATGTTGAGCGCAAATGTCTGTGTTAGCATAATATACCAAAAAACCTTTGTCGTAACCAAAACCAATAAGGTTTGAATTCAGCATTTGATGATAAGCTAAGAACATTTGAGAAGGTTTTCAAGTAGTTTCATCTTAGACCAGAGGATGTTTCTGTTCAGTTCAATTTAATCATTTATATAGAACATTTAAAGGGGAACATTATCACAATTTCAGAAGGGTTAAAACCATTAAAAATCAGTTCCCAGTGGCTTATTTTATTTTTCGACGTTTTTTTCAAAATTTTACCCATCACGCAATATCCCTAAAAAAAGCTTCAAAGTGCCTGATTTTAACCATCGTTATATACACCCGTCCATTTTCCTGTGACGTCACATAGTGATGCCAACTCAAACAAACATGGCGCATAGAACAGCAAGCTATAGCGACATTAGCTCGGATTCAGACTCGGATTTCAGCGGCTTAAGCGATTCAACAGATTACGCATGTATTGAAACGGATGGTTGTAGTGTGGAGGCAGGTAGCGAAAATGAAATTGAAGAAGAAACTGAAGCTATTGAGCCATATCGGTTTGAACCGTATGCAAGCGAAACTGACGAAAACGACACGACAGCCAGCGACACGGGAGGAAGCGAGGACGAATTCGGCCATCGCCTTCTAACCAACGATTGGTATGTGTTTGTTTGGCATTAAAGGAAACTAACAACTATGAACTAGGTTTACAGCATATGAAATACATTTGGCAACAACATGCACTTTGAGAGTGCAGACAGCCCAGTTTTCATCAATTAATATATTCTGTAGACATACCCTCATCCGCTCTCTTTTCCTGAAAGCTGTTCTGTCCAGTCCAGTTGGAAATGCATCTGCTTTGAGTGTCGCAGGATATCCACACATTCTTGCCATCTCTGTCGTAGCATAGCTTTCGTCGGTAAAGTGTGCGGAACAAACGTCCAATTTCTTGCCACTTTCGCATCTTTGGGCCACTGGTGCAACTTGAATCCGTCCCTGTTCGTGTTGTTACACCCTCCGACAACACACCGACGAGGCATGATGTCTCCAAGGTACGGAAAACAGTCGAAAAAACGGAAAATAACAGAGCTGATTTGACTCGGTGTTTGTAATGTGTTTGAGAAAATGGCGGATTGCTTCCCGATGTCATGACTTGGTCCTGGGGTTTAGTTTTTCTAGAAGGCAACGGAAAGTTGGCTCGGGCGAGACGGGAATGTGAGAACATATTTATTTAAACTTATCAAAAAAAGTACAAACGAAAAGCGCGCACAGTGGCGGAGAAACAACTTGGCTATGAAAACAAATACTTGCACAAAGGCAGAAACTATGAACAACAAAAAAAACACTAACTGTGGCATTAATAAACAAAACTTACTTGGCATGGACAAAAGGAGCAGCGTGAACGATGGACATGAAAAAAGTGTCAGAAATGTGCAGAGTATAAATGTGGGGATGTCACCAGAAAGACAAACTGAAAAACAATGAACTTAAATACTACAGACATGATTAACGAAAACAGGTGCGTGACTCAAAACGTGAAACAGGTGCGTGACGTGACAGGTGAAAACTAATGGGTTGCTATGGTGACAAACAAGAGTGCCCAACGAGTCCAAACGTGGAACAGGTGAAACTAATGGGTAATCATGGAAACAAGACAAGGGAGTGAAAAGCCAGAAACTAAAAAGTCCAATAACTAAACAAAACATGACTAAGACAAAACATGATGACACAGACATGACAGTCGCAGGATATCCACACATTCTTGCCATCTCTGTCGTAGCATAGCTTTCGTCGGTAAAGTGTGCGGAACAAACGTCCAATTTCTTGCCACTTTGGCATCTTTGGGCCACTGGTGCAACTTGAATCCGTCCCTGTTCGTGTTGTTACACCCTCCGACAACACACCGACGAGGCATGATGTCTCCAAGGTACGGAAAACAGTCGAAAAAATGGAAAATAACAGAGCTGATTTGACTCGGTGTTTGAGAAAATGGCGGATTGCTTCCCGATGTGACGTCACGTTGTGACGTCATCGCTCCGAGAGCGAATAATAGAAAGGCGTTTAATTCGCCAAAATTCACGCATTTAGAGTTCGGAAATTGGTCAAAAAAATATATGGTCTTTTTTCTGCAACATCAAGGTATATATTGACGCTTACATAGGTCTGCTGATAATGTTCCCCTTTAAAAACAACCTCAGTTGACCAAAGTGCGGCACAGACATAAAACACAAAATAAAGAGTGTAAACATTGTCAAAATGTAAACAAAATAAATGTATTTTTATTTTTTTCCCCCCAACATTCATTTACACATTTTCATTTTAACACAGCAGCAGGAATAAAATGCTACAATAGCAATTATATCTTAAAATAAGTGAGACAAAAATATCACATAAAAACACTAAAATAATAAAAACATAGTATATAAAGAAAATGTGTTAAAATAAGAATTAAACGGCCAAAATATCCTGCCGAACTGAAAGGCGGGGATAAAAATAAGTGTTTTTCAGCCTGGATTTAAACTGGCTTGGTAACTGGGAAGGACCACAGTCTAGGACCTGCCACTGCAAAGGTTCTATCTCCTCTGGTTTTGAGCCTGGCTTTTAACATTAGATCAGTGGTTCTTAACCTTGTTTGAGGTACCGAACCCCACCAGTTTCACATGCACATTCACCGAACCCGAACCGTAATCATAAAATGATGTTATTATATTAAAGAAATACTAATAAAGATATACTTTATAAAGAGAAAGTTACAGGAATGTACACATGATCCCATGTTTACATCTCATTGTGCAACATGTGAATGTTTTGATGGGAACTAAATGCGATATCTGAAAGGGGTACACACTATTTCCAAAACAGGACCCCCACCCAGACATATAATAGTAGTACACAGTTCATGAAAAACAATCAATCAATCAATCAATCAATCAATCAATCCCGTATGATAAAGAAATAAATAAAAATAAAAACTAGAACAGCCAAATAGCTATAACTAGTATGCATATATCTAAAAAAAGGCTTTAAAAAAAAAGAAAAAAAAAGAAGGACTTTTAAGCCTTTTTTAAAAGCACCCACAGTCTGTGGTGCCCTCAGGTGGTCAGGGAGAGCGTTCCACAGACTGGGAGCGGCGGAGCAGAAAGCCCGGTCTCCCATTGTTCGTAGCTTTGTCCTCGGAGGTTGGAGGAAGTTAGCCTGTCCAGAGCGGAGGTGTCTCAAACACATCCCCGGTGCTTATCATCAACACCGGGGTCCCACAGGGATGTGTGTTGAGCCCTTTCCTGTACACACTCTACACCAATGACTGCCGTAGCATCTCACCCACCACAACATACTTCAAATACTCACATGACACAGCCATTCTCGCACAGTCAATCCATCCTGGACTATCATAACACAGTCAAACATTTCACAGAGTCATGCACAGCCAGTTATCTGGAAATCGATGTCAATAAAACCGAAGAAATATGGTTCAACCCCCCCTCACCTCAGCACCCCATCATCATAAACACACAAACAGTTAAAACAGTTGACACTTTTTAAATATCTGGGCGCAACCTTGGGAACAGTGTGGTTTTCGTCCTGGTCGTGGAACTGTGAACCAGCTCTATACTCTCGGCAGGGTCCTTGAGGGTGCATGGGAGTTTGCCCAACCAGTCTACATGTGCTTTGTGGACTTGGAGAAGGCATTCGACCGTGTCCCTCGGGAAGTCCTGTGGGGAGTGCTCAGAGAGTATGGGGTTTCGGACTGTCTGATTGTGGCGGTCCGCTCCCTGTATGATCAGTGCCAGAGCTTGGTCCGCATTGCCGTCAGTAAGTCGGACACGTTTCCGGTGAGGGTTGGACTCCGCCAAGGCTGCCCTTTGTCACCGATTCTGTTCATAACTTTTATGGACAGAATTTCTAGGCGCAGTCAGGGCGTTGAGGGGATCCGGTTTGGTGGTTGCAGGATTAGGTCTCTGCTTTTTGCAGATGATGTGGTCCTGATGGCTTCATCTGGCCAGGATCTTCAGCTCTCACTGGATCGGTTCGCAGCCGAGTGTGAAGCGACTGGGATGAGAATCAGCACCTCCAAGTCCGAGTCCATGGTTCTCGCCCGGAAAAGGGTGGAATGCCATCTGCGGGTTAGGGAGGAGACCCTGCCCCAAGTGGAGGAGTTCAAGTACCTCGGAGTCTTGTTCACGAGTGAGGGAAGAGTGGATGGTGAGATCGACAGGCGGATCGGTGCGGCGTCTTCAATAATGCGGACGCTGTATCGATCCGTTGTGGTGAAGAGGAGCTGAGCCGGAAGGCAAAGCTCTCAATTTACCGGTCGATCTACGTTCCCATCCTCACCTATGGTCATGAGCTTTGGGTTATGACTGAAAGGACAAGATCACGGGTACAAGCGGCCAAAATGAGTTTCCTCCGCCGGGTGGCGGGGCTCTCCCTTAGAGATAGGGTGAGAAGCTCTGTCATCCGGGAGGAGCTCAAAGTAACATCGAGAAGAGCCAGATGAGGTGGTTCGGGCATCTGGTCAAGATGCTACCCGAACGCCTTCTTAAGGAGGTATTTGGGGCACGTCTGACCGGCAAGAGGCCAAGGGGAAGACCCAGGACACGTTGGGAAGACTATGTCTCCCGGCTGGCCTGGGAACGCCTCGGGATCCCCCGGGAGGAGCTGGACGAAGTGGCTGGGGAGAGGGAAGTCTGGGCTTCTCTGCTTAGGCTGCTGCCCCCACGACCCGGTCTCGGATGAGCAGAGTAAAATGGATGGATGGATGGAAGGTCAATGTATATTTCCTCCTATTTGATGGTCTACCCGTTGATTATTTGGAGCAGCTAAGGTGTGTATATCGTTCAAGCATGACTAAAGACTACATCTCACCCCACTTTGTGAGAAGCACTTTTTTTAAAGACTGCCTGTTGCTAACGGCGACATCTTGCATTTTCTGTGTTTTGAAATAACCAATTGGAACCGTGTTCCGGAAGAAATTCTGCGGTTCCGCCGTATACGTGACCAGCTTGAAGCTTGTTTATAGAGCAAGTATTTCAAGTATGAGGCTTTCATGAAAATCCCCAAAACAAAAGTTATTTCAAAATCAGTTACTTTGTGATGAATGGACTAGAGATGTGCGGTTTGCGGGCACAACCGCGGAGTCCGCGGATTATCCGCGGATCGGGCGGATGAAATAAAAAAAAATTAGATTTTATCCGCGGGTCGGGTCGGGTCGGGCGGTTGAAATAAAAAAAAATTAGATTTTAAATAGATTCAGGCGGGTGGCAGTTAAACCAATTCGGAAATATATATACATAGTTAAATGTTGTTACCCACATACGAAAAACGAGCAGGCACCTGCTGTATATGCCACAACAGAAGAAAAAAGAAAGAAAAGAGATGGACACTTTTACGGAGTGGAGAAGGGACGCCTCGCCGGGGTCCGGGACCGAGGCCCCTTCCCCCGAGAGGGCCCCACCGGGAGCCGTAGCTGAGGCGATCCGCGAGAAGGGCCCGACGCACGTCCAGGGTCACCACCGCGCCCACCGCACTGACACCCCGCCTCGTCCGCCTTCGCCGCGGCCGGTGTCACGCGCAGCAGGTAAGCAGCTTACCTGCCCGCCACCCCCGTGGCCGGGGGCTCGTAACAGGGGTCACTCCGCGCGCTCCGCCCGCGCAGCTTACCTGCCCGCCACCCCTGTTGGCGGGGGCGCGTAACAGGGGTCACTCCGCGCGCAGTGCGCTCACTAAAGGGGTGGGGCTCACCCTGGTTGATATAGACAGCAGGACGGTGGCCATGGAAGTCGGAACCCGCTAAGGAGTGTGTAACAACCCACCTGCCGAATCAACTAGCCCTGAAAATGGATGGCGCTGGAGCGTCGGGCCCATACCCGGCCGTCGCCGGCAGCGAGACGCGCTTGGAGGTGCGCTCAGCGCGGCTCCCATATGATTGCGCACTGGTGCGCGTCTGGGTCGTGACAGCGTGGCACGCGAATGTCTGTGCTGCATTGGATCAGTCTCCTTTCTTTAACAGGCAAAAGCTTTATAACCTCACTAATGCCTTGCATCGTCTATATTAGATATATAACAACGGGCGGGTGCGGGCGGGTGCGGTTCTGATCAAATGTTACATCAGGTGGATGGCGGATGGTTGACGACTTTCTGATGCGGTTGCGGATGAAATAATTGCCTATCCGCGCATCTCTAGAATGGACGCTTTGGAAACATCACAGTTTGCGCCGTTGGTGTTTAGGGCACGTCTGACTGGTAGGCGGGGAAGACCCAGGACACATTGGGAAGACTATGTCTCCCGGCTGGCCTGGGAACGCCTCGGGATCCCCCGGGAAGAGCTGGACGAAGTGGCTGGGGAGAGGGAAGTCTGGGCTTCCCTGCTTAGGCTGCTGCCCCCGCGACCCGACCTCGGATAAGCGGAATAAGATTGATGGATGGATGGATTGTTCCTTTAGAAGAGTTGCACCCAGGATAGTGCCTTTATAACAATAGATGGCGGTGATAGGTAGAAGGTGATTACAGTTGCATTAAGCTGCATTAGGACGAAGGATTTCTCTTTGAGAATGCCCTTGTGTGTTCTCAAAACAGATGGGGACAGGAAATAGTTTTGGGTTGGAAAACAGCAGCTGTGACCATCAGCAAAGGTTCATTAGTCAATGATTGAGATTCTAATGAAATCATTTGACCACTTTTAACCCCTGTTATTTGCTTGGCACCTGCAAGAAGAACCTTTAAGGTCTTACTACTTACCAGAGGTGGGTAGTAACGCGCTACATTTACTCCGTTACATCTACTTGAGTAACTTTTGGGATAAATTGTACTTCTAAGAGTAGTTTTAATGCAACATACTCTTACTTTTACTTGAGTATATTTATAGAGAAGAAACGCTACTTTTACTCCGCTACTTTTATCTATATTCAGCTCGCTACTCGCTACTAATTTTTAGCGATCTGTTAATGCACGCTTTGTTTGTTTTGGTCTGTCAGACAGACCTTCATAGTGCCTGCGTTTCACCAAATGCAGTCACTGGTGACGTTCACTCCGTTCCACCAATCAGATGCAGTCACTGGTGACGTTGGACCAATCAAACAGAGCCAGGGGTCACATGACCTGACTTAAGCAAGTTGAAAAACTTATTCGGGTGTTACCATTTAGTGGTCAATTGTTCGGAATATGTACTGTACTGTGCAATCTACTGATAAAAGTTCCAATCAATCAATCAAAACTGTGAAGGAAAAAAGACCATTTTTTATTTCAACCGTACATCCCGTCAAAAGCCTAAAGACTGACTGCACAGTTCCTGTCTTCACAATAAAAGTGCCGCTCCATTGCGCCTGCGCTTTCAAAATAAGAGTCTCCGAAAGCCAGCGCAAACAAGCTAGCAAGCTACGGAGCTTGCCGTCAATGTATTTCTTGTAAAGTGTATAAAAACGAATATGGAAGCTGGACAAATAAGATGCTAAAAACCAACCACTTTCATGTGGTATTAGAAAGGAGGAACTTGTTTTTCTCCTCCATTTGAAAATGTTGACGTTATCATCACTACTGTCTGATTACAATCAATGCAAGTCATCAGAATCAGGTAATACACCAACTTATATTCTTGTCTTCATGAAAGAAAGGAATCTATATGTGTTAAACATGCATGTATATTCATTAAAACACCTTTAACATGTAAACAAAAGCGGCAAAATAAATAAATATAAATTATATACTGTATATATCAATGTATGTATGTATATATATATATATATATATATGTATATATATATATATATATATATATATATATATATATATATATATATATATATATATATATATATATATATGTATATATATGTATGTATGTGTGGGAAAAAAAATCACAAGACTATTTCATCTCTCTGGACGGTAAATAATAAACAGTTTCTCTTTCAAGCATAGGTTGCATCTTTTATTACCACTATTGTAAGGTGTGCTGGATGCAAGAATTTGCCATGTTATTGAATATTCAACATTATTGTCTTTGAGGTCCCAAATGTGTTTGCTGAGTTCTGTGGTATTTCGCAGGTTTTTGTTCCTGAAAGAAGCCTTGTGATTGTTCCATCTGGTTTTGAATTCTCCCTCGGTTAATCCTACATATGTATCGGATGTGTTAATGTCCTTGCGTATTACTTTAGATTGGTAGACAACTGATGTTTGTAAGCACCCCCCGTTGAGAGGGCAATCAGGTTTCTTTCGACAGTTACAGTCTTTGTTGGTTTTGGAGTCGCTCTGTCTGGGGGCCGACGGCTCATTTGCAATTGTTTTGTTGTGGTTTGAGATGATTTGTCGTATATTGTTCATGCAGCTGTAGCTCAATTTAATGTTGTTCTTGTTGAATACTTTTCTTAGGGTGTTGTCTTTGGGAAAGTGTTTGTCAATCAGATTGAGGAATTTGTGTCCAATGTTAGTTGAGACGTTTTTGCTGTATGGGGGGTTGTACCAGATGATGTCGTTCCGTTTTCTGTTCTTTTTTGGCTGGTTTCCTGGCGTGGGTTCATAGGTGAGGGTGAAATTGTACCCGCTTTCATCAAGGGCTTTTTGGTACGGGGGGGTTGCTTAGTCAAATTCAGCTTTGCTAGATGACAGCATCGATAGCCTTTTATTGATTCCGGTAGGTATTCTTTTCGTGGTGGTGGGTGGGTGGTTGCTGTCATGGTGCACGTATTGGAGTGTTGTGTTGGGTTTCGTGAATGGTTGGTAGCTGTTATTTCTCAGGTTGAAAGTGACGTCAAGGAAGTTGACGGTTTGCTTGTTGGCTTCAATCGTGATCCGTAGGCCGTTCTCTTTGAAAATTTGGCATATGCGCTTCTTGGTATTCTCGCTGCTCCTTGGCGAGGCGCGACACACTGCCAGTCCATCATCATATATATATATATATATATATATGGTGTGTGTGTGTGTATGTTACTCATCAGTTACTCAGTACTTGAGTAGTTTTTTCACAACATACTTTTTACTTTTACTCAAGTAAATATTTGGGTGACTACTCCTTACTTTTACTTGAGTAATAAATCTCTAAAGTAACAGTACTCTTACTTGAGTACAATTTCGGGCTACTCTACCCACCTCTGCTACTTACGTATAAAATACTACACGGTCCTATCTTGCTGATTGTATTGTACCATATGTCCCGGCAAGTCCTCTTAGCAAGTGCATCCTAGTTGCCAATGGGACAAAGCGTGTCATTTTCTTAACTCTCGGCCGTGACAACATCTGCCAACTAACTGTGCAGCGCCACTTCTTAAGGCTACGGCCCCCCCCTCCTCCTTCCCAGTCATTAGCCCATCCATTAGTGCTTTCTGGATTTAAGGCTTTTTTAGCAGCTGACTCCTGTGCACTTTGGTCCTTGTGGCTCGGCACATCAGGACAGATTGGCCGCAGGACCCCCGGTCTTCTTTATGCCCACTATTATTCAACGTGCATGTATCTCATGAGGCCGTTGGCATTTTTCAGCAACATTTGGTACTGAACAGAAGGGTAGCGAGTAAACAGTAAAGCTTTTTTTCTTTTGAGTTTTTAATTTATGCACTGTTGTAATTATGGTGAATGAGTGATAGATAGATAGATAGATAGATAGATAGATAGATAGTACTTTAGTGATTCCTTGCAATAAGAACAAAAATAAAAAGCAACAATAAGAATAAAGATATAACCGTGAACATAAGAATATATCAAGAGAAACTAGGCAGTAGTGACCATGTTATGAAAATGTATTGCACTGTTTTTTTGTTGCAGTTCATTTCAGTATTGAGAGGAGTTTGATTGATTGATTGAGAAGTTTATTGACATCTTAAAGAATGTAATCCATGTACCGGTAATGCTTTAAAAAGGCAAACGGATGGCACAAAAAGCCAAAAGGCTTGTTTCCATTGTGGTCCATTAAATATTCATCACATTTGATACATTCAATAATAATAGATATATAACCTGTAGCGTGTATATAAAAAATTATGTAAAAAAAAACAAAAAACAAAGGATAAATGATGTACATATACGCAGTATACATGTCAGGTGATTTGAAAAACAATATATACAAAGAGTGTGCAAAACAGAATGAGAAAATATATATATACACTATAACCACATATAAATATATATACACTATAACCACATATAAATATATATACACTATAACCACATATAAATATATATACACTATAACCACATATAAATATATATACACTATAACCACATATAAATATATATACACTATAACCACATATAAATATATATACACTATAACCACATATAAATATAAATAAACCACATATAAATATATATAAACCACATATAAATATACATAAACCACATATAAATATATATACACTATAACCACATATACATACAGTATATATAAACCACATATAAATATATATAAACCACATATAAATATTTATATACACTATAACCACATATAAATGAATATACACTATAACCACATATAAATATATACACACTATAACCACATATAAGTATATATAAATATACACCATAACCACATATATATATATATATATATATATATATATATATATACATATACACTATAACCACATATAAATATATACACACTATAACCACATATAAATATATATACACTATAACCACATATAAATATATATACACTATAACCACATATAAATATATATACACTATAACCACATATAAACATATATACAATATAACCACATATAAATATATATACACTATAACCACATATACATATATATACACTATAACCACATATAAACATATATACAATATAACCACATATAAATATATATACAATATAACCACATATAAATATATATACACTATAACCACATATAAATATATATACACTATAACCACATATAAATATATATACACTATAACCACATATAAATATATATACACTATAACCACATATAAATATATATACACTATAACCACATATAAATATATATACACTATAACCACATATAAATATAAATAAACCACATATAAATATATATAAACCACATATAAATATACATAAACCACATATAAATATATATACACTATAACCACATATACATACAGTATATATAAACCACATATAAATATATATAAACCACATATAAATATTTATATACACTATAACCACATATAAATGAATATACACTATAACCACATATAAATATATACACACTATAACCACATATAAGTATATATAAATATACACCATAACCACATATATATATATATATATATATATATATATATATATATATATATATATATATATATATATATATATATATATATATATATATATATATATATATATATATATATATACATATACACTATAACCACATATAAATATATACACACTATAACCACATATAAATATATATACACTATAACCACATATAAATATATATACACTATAACCACATATAAATATATATACACTATAACCACATATACATATATATACACTATAACCACATATAAACATATATACAATATAACCACATATAAATATATATACAATATAACCACATATAAATATATATACACTATAACCACATATAAATATATATACACTATAACCACATATAAATATATATACACTATAACCACATATAAATATATATACACTATAACCACATATAAATATATATACACTATAACTACATATAAATATATATACACTATAACCACATATACATATATATACACTATAGCCACATATAAACATATATACAATATAACCACATATAAATATATATACAATATAACCACATATACATATATATACACTATAACCACATATAAATATATATACACTATATCCACATATAAACATATATACACTATAACCACATATAAATATATATACACTATAACCACATATAAACATATATACAATATAACCACATATAAATATATATACAATATAACCACATATAAATATATATACACTATAACCACATATAAATATATATACACTATAACCACATATACATATATATACACTATAACCACATATAAACATATATACAATATAACCACATATAAATATATATACAATATAACCACATATACATATATATACACTATAACCACATATAAATATATATACACTATAACCACATATAAATATATATACACTATAACCACATATAAATATATATACACTATAACCACATATAAATATATATAAACCACATATAAATATATATAAACCACATATACATTTATATATACACCATAACCACATATATATATATATATATATATATATATATATATATATATGTATATATATATATATATATATATATATATATATATATATATATATATATATATATATATATACACACACACATCGAGAGGAGCCAGATGAGGTGGTTCGGGCATCTGGTCAGGATGCCACCCGATCGCCTCCCTCGGGAGGTGTTTAGGGCACGTCCGACCGGTAGGAGGCCACGGGGAAGACCCAGGACACGTTGGGAAGACTATGTCTCCCAGCTGGTCTGGGAACGCCTCAGGATCCCCCGGGAGGAGCTGGACGAAGTGGCTGGGGAGAGGGAAGTCCAGGCTTCTCTGCTTAGGCTGCTGCCCCCGCGACCCGACCTCGGATAAGCGGAAGAAGTTGGATGGATGGATATATATATATATATACACTATAACCACATATAAATATATAAGGGACGAACCCTTTGATGATATTACGGACCGTAGATGGTGAAATCCCTAAATTCCTTGCAATAGCTGGAAAGTGTTTCTTAAACTGTTCAACAATTTGCTCATGCATTTGTTAAAAAAGGGGTGACCCTCGCCCCATCCTTGTTTGTGAATGACTGAGCATTTCATGGAATCTACTTTTATACCCAATCATGGCACCCACCTGTTCCCAATTTGCCTGTTCACCTGTGGGATGTTCCAAATAAGTGTTTGATGAGCATTCCTCAACTTTATCAGTATTTATTGCCACCTTTCCCAACTTCTTTGTCACGTGTTGCTGGTATCAAATTCTAAAGTTAATGATTATTAGCAAAAAAACAAAAAGTTTATGAGTTTGAACATCAAATATGTTGTCTTTGTAGCATATTCAACTGAATATGGGTTGAAAATGATTTGCAAATCATTGTATTCTGTTTATATTTACATCTAACACAATTTCCCAACTCATATGGAAACGGGGTTTGTACTAAAAGACAAGTTGTCTAGTATGTTCACTATTTTATTTAAGGACAAACTTGCAATAAGAAATATATGTTAAATGTACCGTAAGATTTTTTTGTTCAAATAAAGCCAATAATGCAATTTTTTATGGTCCCCTTTATTTAGAAAAGTATCAAAAAGTATGGAAAGACATTTTGGTACCGGTACCAAAATATTGGTATCAGGACAGCACTACAACCACCATAATTAATAAATATGTTTACATCAATCAATCAATGTTTATTTATATAGCCCTAAATCACAAGTGTCTCAAAGGGCTGCACAAGCCACAACGACATCCTCGGTACAAAGCCCACATAAGGGCACGGAAAAACTCACCCCAGTGGGACGTCGATGTGAATGACTATGAGAAACCTTGGAGAGGACCGCATATGTGGGTAACCCCCCCCTCTAGGGGAGACCGAAAGCAATGGATGTCGAGTGGGTCTGACATAATATTGTGAGAGTCCAGTCCATAGTGGATCCAACATAATAGTAAGAGTCCAGTCCATAGTGGATCCAACATAATAGTAAGAGTCCAGTCCATAGTGGATCCAACATAATAGTAAGAGTCCAGTCCATAGTGGGGCCAGCAGGACACCATCCCGAGCGGAGACAAGTCAGCAGCGCAGAGATGTTCCCAGCCGATGCACAGGCGAGCGGTCCACCCCGGGTCCCGACTCTGGACAGCCAGCACTTCATCCATGGCCACCGGAACTGTGCCCCCCCCCTCCACAAGGAACAGGGGAGAAAAGGAGAAAAGAAAAGAAACGGCAGATCAACTGGTCTAACAGGGGGGCTATTTAAAGGCTAGAGTATACAAATGAGTTTTAAGATGGGACTTAAATGCTTCTACTGAGGTAGCATCTCTAACTGTTACCGGGAGGGCATTCCATAGTACTGGAGCCCCAATAGAAAACGCTCTATAGCCCGCAGACTTTTTTTGGGCTCTGGGAATCACTAATAAGCCGGAGTTCTTTGAACGCAGATTTCTTGCCGGGACATATGGTACAATACAATCGACAAGATAGGACGGAGCTAGACCGTGTAGTATTTTATACGTAAGTAGTAAAACCTTAAAGTCACATCTTAAGTGCACAGGAAGCCAGTGCAGGTGAGCCAGTATAGGTATATATATAGGTATATATGTATATATAGGTATATACAGTATAGGCGTAATATGATCAAACTTTCTTGTTCTTGTCAAAAGTCTAGCAGCCGCATTTTGTACCAATTGTAGTCTTTTAATGCTAGACATAGGGAGACCCCAAAATAATACGTTACAGTAATCGAGACGAGACGTAACGAACGCATGAATAATGATCTCAGCGTCGCTAGTGGATAAAATAGAACGAATTTTAGCGATATTACGGAGATGAAAGAAGGCCGTTTTAGTAACACTCTTAATGTGTGACTCAAAGGAGAGAGTTGGGTGGAAGATAATACCCAGATTCTTTACTGATTCGCCTTGTGTAATTGTTTGGTTGTCAAATGTTAAGGTGGTATTATTAAATAAATGTCGGTGTTTAGCAGGACCGATAATCAGCATGGGGTGCATGGGAGTTTGCCCAACCAGTCTACATGTGTTTTGTGGACTTGGAGAAGGCATTCGACCGTGTCCCTCGGGAAGTCCTGTGGGGAGTGCTCAGAGAGTACGGGGTATCGGACTGTCTGATTGTGGCAGTCCGCTCCCTGTATGATCAGTGCCAGAGCTTGGTCCGCATTGCCGGTAGTAAGTCGGACACGTTTCCAGTGAGGGTTGGACTCCGCCAAGGCTGCCCTTTGTCACCCATTCTGTTCATAACTTTTATGGACAGAATTTCTAGGCGCAGTCAAGGCGTTGAGGGGATCTGGTTTGGTGGCTGCAGGATTAGGTCTCTGCTTTTTGCAGATGATGTGGTCCTGATGGCTTCATCTGGCCAGGATCTTCAGCTCTCACTGGATCGGTTCGCAGCCGAGTGTGAAGCGACTGGGATGAGAATCAGCACCTCCAAGTCCGAGTCCATGGTTCTCGCCCGGAAAAGGGTGGAGTGCCATCTCTGGGTTGGGGAGGAGATCTTGCCCCAAGTGGAGGAGTTCAAGTACCTCGGAGTCTTGTTCACGAGTGGGGGAAGAGTGGATCGTGAGATCGACAGGCGGATCGGTGCGGCGTCTTCAGTAATGCGGACGCTGTATCGATCCGTTGTGGTGAAGAAGGAGCTGAGCCGGAAGGCAAAGCTCTCAATTTACCGGTCGATCTACGTTCCCATCCTCACCTATGGTCATGAGCTTTGGGTTATGACCGAAAGGACAAGATCACGGGTACAAGCGGCCGAAATGAGTTTCCTCCGCCGGGTAGCGGGGCTCTCCCTTAGAGATAGGGTGAGAAGCTCTGCCATCCGGGGGGAGCTCAAAGTAAAGCCGCTGCTCCTCCACATCGAGAGGAGCCAGATGAGGTGGTCCGGGCATCTGGTCAGGATGCCACCCGAACGCCTCCCTAGGGAGGTGTTTAGGGCACGTCCCACCGGTAGGAGGCCGCGGGGAAGACCCAGGACACGTTGGGAAGACTATGTCTCCCGGCTGGCCTGGGAACGCCTCGGGGTCCCACAGGAAGAGCTGGACGAAGTGGCTGGGGAGAGGGAAGTCTGGGCTTCACTGCTTTAGCTGCTGCCCCCGCGACCCGACCTCGGATAAGCGGAAGAAGATGGATGGATGGATGGATAATCAGCATTTCCGTTTTCTTGGCGTTGAGTTGCAAGAAGTTAGCGGACATCCATTGTTTAATTTCATTAAGACACGCCTCCAGCTGACTACAATCCGGCGTGTTGGTCAGCTTTAGGGGCGTGTAGAGTTGGCTGTCATCAGCATAACAATGAAAGCTAACATATTGATACTTGTTTGACCCTTTTAACCATAACAGAACATGATCACTTTCAATACAGCATTTGCATTATATCTGATGAAATGGTGCAAAGTCAGTCTCTCCGCTGCCGTTCAAAGGAAATCTTTCACAAAATAGAAGCAGATTGGTCACGTAGTTCTGGCAAATGTGCAGCATGCCAGTTTTGATGTCTCTTCTGCAAGACTGATACCAGCCAAAATGCATGAAATGAAAGAAGGAGGGAGCGTGGGAGTGTTACTTTTGTTTAGAGACAATTACAGTATAAAGATAGATACTGTACATCGGCTGAAAATAACGATTCCTGGTGAAGTCGAGGTGAAGCTCCGCCAGTTGTGCTTCCTTTCCACAATCAATCAGCAGATGTGAGCAGACCACTCGGCCTCCTGCTGGGACAAACCAACACCAGTTTTTGCTCCCTGTCGCATATTCTCTACATGTAGCAGTGCGAAGCCATTGTTTCCAAAGTTCCTGTTATTGTCTTTCAAAATAGACGCTTGGCGTGATGACAGAGGCCAACTTTGGGCGTGGTGACTCAAACGTTTGGTGGTCATGTTGTTCTTCAATGCCTTTTGTCTTTCATTCAATAGTTGAGTGGAATGAAAGCAGACACCAACAGACAACTGAAAGTTAAAGTTAAAGTACCAATGATTGTCACACAAATTATTCTCTGCATTTGACCCATCACCCTTGATCACCCCCTGGGAGGTGAGGGGAGCAGTGGGCAGCAGCGGTGGCCGCGCCCGGGAATAATTTTTGGTGATTTAACCCCCAATTCCAAGCAGGGAGGTAATGGGTCCCATTTTTATAGTCTTTGGTATGACTCGGCCGGGGTTTGAACTCCCAACCTATCGATCTCAGGACGGACACTCTAACCACTAGGCGTACCGAGTATGACGGTATAGGGCAGGGGTCGGCAACCCGCGGCTCCGGCGGCTCTTTGATCACTCTGTTGCGGCTCAGCAGCTTACTTGCTGAACCCCCCAATTTTCCCGTGAGACTTCCGGATTTCAGTGCCTCTCGCAGAAAACTCCCGGGATTAATATTCACCGATTTTCACCTTTACAGCTATAATAAGGGCGTGCCATGATGGTACAACATTTGGCACCCTCTACAATCTGTATTAACAGCGTGCCAGCCCAACACTTTTGTGCGTCGGTTGAGTTGGGCGGGGTTTGGTAGCCGGGAGGGGAGAAGAGTTAGGGCTGCATGGGATTCTGGGTATTTGTCCTGTTGTGTTTATGTTGTGTTACGGTCAGAGGTGGGTAGAGTAGCCAGAAATTGTACTCAAGTAAGAGTACTGTTACTTTAGAGATTTATTACTCAAGTAAAAGTAAGGAGTAGTCACCCAAATATTTACTTGAGTAAAAGTAAAAAGTATGTTGTGAAAAAACTACTCAAGTACTGAGTAACTGATGAGTAACATACACACTCATATCATACATATATATATATATATATATATATATATATATATATATATATATATATATATATACATACATACATACATACATATACATTGATATATACAGTATATAATTTACAAGTATTTATTTTGCTGTTTTTGTTTACATGTTAAAGGTGTTTTAATGAATATACATGCATGTTTAACATATAGATTCCTTTCTTTAATGAAGACTAGAATATAAGTTGGTGTATTACCTGATTCTGATGACTTGCGTTGATTGTAATCAGACAGTCGTGATGATAACGTCCACGTTTTCAAATGGAGGAGAAGAAAAGTTCCTCCTTTCTGTCTAATACCACATGAAAGTGGTGGGTTTTTGGCATCCTATTTGTCCAGCTTCCATATTCGTTTTTATACACTTTACAAGAAATATATTGGTGTCAAACTCCGTAGCTTGCCAGCTTGTTTACGCTGGCTTTCGGAGACTCTTGTTTTGAAAGCGCAGGCGCGATGGCGCGGCACTTTTATTGTGAAGACAGGAACGTCCTCATGTGCGGTCAGTATTGAGGCTTTTGACGGTACGGTTGAAATAAAACAAGTATCTTTTTTCCTTCACACTTTTGATTGATTGATTGGAACTTTTATTAGTAGATTGCACAGTACAGTACACATTCCGTACAATTGACCACTAAATGGTAACACCCCAATAAGTTTTTCAACTTGTTTAAGTCAGGTCATGTGACCACCTGGCTCTGTTTGATTGGTCCAACGTCACCAGTGACTGCATCTGATTGGTGGAACGAAGTGAAACGTCACCAGTAAGGCAGGCACTTTGAAGGTCTGTCTGACAGACCAAAACAAACAAAGAGTGCATTAACAGATCGATAAAAATTAGTAGCGAGTAGCGAGTTGAATGTAGATAAAAGTAGCGGAGTAAAAGTAGCGTTCCTTCTCTATAAATATACTTAAGTAAAAGTAAAAGTATGTTGCATTAAAACTACTCTTAGAAGTACAATTTATCCCAAAAGTTACTCAAGTAGATGTAACGTAGTAAATGTAGCGCGTTACTACCCACCTCTGGTTACGGTGCAGATGTTTGTCATGTGTTTGTCATTCTTGTTTGGTGTGGGTTCACAGTGTGGCGCATTATTAGTAAGAGTGTTAAAGTTTTTTTTATACCGCCACCGTCAGTGTGACCTGTGTGGTTGTTGAGCAAGTATGCCTTGCTGTCACCTACGTGAGCAAGCGGAAGCCCCATACAACGTGTGGCTGATCAGGCACGCTGGTTGTAGTGGGTGCTGTTAGCTGTACCATCACCGCACGTATGACGCTGACAAGCGCCATTCATTTAAAACCCGCGTGCCGCACCAGCTTTCAAATTCCATACAAAGGTGTGGGCAGCGTGTCTGAGACCCCTGGTTTATACATAGCACAAAGCAAAAAAAAACTTTGTATGCAGTGTTATTTCATTTAAAATTTCCAAAAAATTTTGCGGCTCCCATTGTTTTCTATAATTTGTGAAACTGGTCAAAATGGCTCTTTGACTGGTAAAGGTTGCCGACCCCTCGTATAGGGGGTGCACCGTTCCTGGAGGTACTGCAATACCAGGTCGATACTTGGAGTGGACGGAGCAAAGCCCCTATTCCATCTCCCTGTTCCAAAAATCAATTTAATACATGGTCCCCGGATAGGGGACGTATCAGATATTAAACTGATAAGAACAGATACTACACTTGATCTTAGCCAAAAGGCCGAGAAGTTAGGTCGGGTTTCTACAAGTGCTTGCTAATCATGATGAAGCTTGTGTCCATACGGGTGTTGTCCAAATACCAATATTTTGGTACCAGTACCTGTCATGATCCGTAGTCCATATCATGTTTTTGTTATGTTCTGTTAGTTTTGGACTTTTTTTAGTTCCAGTTTGACACCTGAGTTTGTTTTAGTTACCATGGCTACTTATGATTTTCACCTGCCTCTGGTTTTTTTTTTTTGATTGATTGAAACTTTTATTACATACTTGCCAACCCTCCCGAATTTTCCGGGAGACCCCCGAAATTCAGCACCTCTCCCGAAAACCTCCCGGGACAAATATTCTCCCGAGAATCTCCCGATTTTCAGCCGGAGCTGGAGGCCACGCCCCCTCCAGCTCCATGCGGACCTGAGTGAGGACAGCCTTTTTTCCCGACGGGAGGACAACAGGGTGACAAGAACTAAATCATCCAGACTAGAGATAAATTGTATCATTATGTTTATATTACCTAAAAATAAATATATTTACTAATTAAAAAAAAAAAAAAACGAAATACATTTTTACTACATTTTGCTAAAAACATCAAAATTAATTGTATTTTTTCTGACTCCTTATTACATCCAGCCATAGAATTATACATTAAAATAAACATATTTGAAATAATTAATTTTAAATGATCACAATTCACTTAAAATGACCATATTTAATTATTAAAATAATTGCTCGTTTTTTAACAACTTTAGCATTTTATTCATTACATTTTGAAGCTCTCAGAAGCCAAGTTATGTTATATTCCTTAAGATTTATTTATGCAAGTTTGAAGTATGAATTATCTAAACACAGTTTTGTTTGCATATTTTCAGGATGTAGATATATATATATATATATATATATATATATATATATATATATATATATATATATATATATATATATATATATATATATATGAAATACTTGACTTGGTGAATTCTAGCTGTCAATATACTCCTCCCCTCTTAACCACGCCCCCAACCGCGCCCCGCCCCTGACCACGCCCCCCACCTCCTGAAATTGGAGGTTTCAAGGTTGGCAAGTATGTTTTATTAGTAGATTGCACAGTGAAGTACATATTCCGTACAATTGAGTACTAAATGGTAACACCCCAATAAGTTTTTCAACTTGTTTAAGTCGGGGTCCACTTAAATTGATTCATGATACAGATATATACTATCAGTGTTCGGGACCGGCGCACCTGCTTCTAATCAGAGGACTATTTAAGCCTCCCTTTGCCAGTCAGTCGTCCTGGCGTCATTATTGGTTTCATGCCACAGTTGCGTGTTTGTTCTATGCCATAGTTAACGCCAGTTGTTTCATGCCACAGTTTCGTGTTTGTTTCATGCCACAGTTTCGTGTTTGTTTCATGCCATAGTTAATGCCAGTTGTTTCATGCCACAGTTTCATGTTTGTTCTATGCCATAGTTAATGCCAGTTGTTTCATGCCACAGTTTCATGTTTGTTTCATGCCACAGTTTCGTGTTTGTTCTATGCCATAGTTAATGCCAGTTGTTTCATGCCACAGTTTCGTGTTTGTTCTATGCCATAGTTAATGCCAGTTGTTTCATGCCACAGTTTCGTGTTTGTTTCATGCCACAGTTTCGTGTTTGTTCTATGCCATAGTTAATGCCAGTTGTTTCATGCCACAGTTTCGTGTTTGTTTCATGCCACAGTTTCGTGAGGTTCATGTCTATAGTTTCATGTCCTAAGTTTTTGCCTTAGCTTCCGCGTGGGATAGGCACGCTTGCCTTCGGGTTGTTTTCTGTTTTGTACCTCGTTGATTGTTTCTTAAAATTAAATCATGTTCCTACCTGCAAGTCCTGTCCGGAGTCGTCCGTTTGCCTTCCTGGGAGAACGACCTCGCAGTGAGCGAAAACCACGTCGTGACAGTACCAAAAGTATTTCGATACTTTTCAGTACTTTTCTAAATAAAGGGGACCACATAAAAATTGCATTATTGGCTTTATTTTCACAAAAAATCTTAGGGTACATTAAACATACTGTATATTTATTATTGCAAGTTTGTCCTTAAATAAAATAGTGAACATACAAGACAACTTGTCTTTTAGTAGTAATTAAACAAACAAAGGCTCCTAATTTAGCTGCTGACATATGCAGTAACATATTGTGTCATTTTACATTTTATTATTTTGTCAACATTATTAAGGACAAGCGGTAGAAAATGAATTATTAATCTACTTGTTCATTTACTGTTAATATCTGCTTACTTTCTCTTTTTACATGTTCTATCTACACTTCTGTTCAAATGTAATAATGACTTATTCTTCTCTTCTTTGATACTTTACATTAGTTTTGGATGATACCACACATTTGGGTATCAATCCGATACCAAGTCGTTACAGGATCATACATTGGTCATATTCAAAGTCCTCATGTGTCCAGGGACATATTTCCTGACTTTATAAACATAATATAAATTTTTTTTAAACGAAAGAAGATGTTGTGATGCCAAAAAATATTGACGTAATCGTAGTAGTATTGATTAGATACACTACTGTACTTGGTATCATTACAGTGGGTGTTAGGTGTAGATCCAAGTGGTAGAAAATGAATTATGACATCTCTTTTAACATGTTCTATCTACACTTCTGTTCAAATGTAATACCGTATTTTCGGACTATAAGTAGCAATTTTTTTCATAGTTTGGCCGGGGTTGCGACTTATACTCAGGAGCGACTTATGTGTGAAATGAACACATTACCGTAAAATATTATTTATCTCATTCATGTAAGAGACTAGACGTATAAGATTTCATGGGATTTAGCGATTAGGAGTGACAGATTGTTTGGTAAACGTATAGCATGTTCTATATGTTATAGTTATTTGAATGACTCTTACCATAATATGTTACGTTAACATACCAGTTGGTTATTTATGCCTCATATAACGTACACTTATTCAGCCTGTTGTTCACTATTCTTGATTTATTTTAAATTGCCTTTCAAATGTCTATTCTTGCTGTTGGCTTTTATCAAATACATTTCCCCAAAAAATGCGATTTATACTCCAGTGCGACTTATATATGTTTGTTTCCTTCTTTGTTATGCATTTTCGGCCGGTGCGACTTATACTCCGGTGCGACTTATACTCCGAAAAATACAAGTAATCACTTATTCTTCTCTTCTTTGATACTTTATATTAGTTTTGGATGATACCACACATTTGGGTATCAATCCGATACCAAGTCGTTACATATTCAAAGTCCCCATGTGTCCAGGTACATATTACCTGAGTTGCAAGTTATAACCTTGTGGAAAAGCTTGAAAACTGATCTTGAAAAAGCTCGCATTCTCTTACGGAAAGCCGGTTAAAGCCTGCATATGGAACAGACCGGGAATAGGTTGTAAAACTCCCTTTTCTCAGCACTTAAGGCATACTTGCCAACCCTCCCGAATTTTCCGGGAGACTCCCGAAATTCAGCGCCTCTCCCGAAAACCTCCCGGGACAAATATTCTCCCGAAAATCTCCCGATTTTCAGCTGGAGCTAGAAGCCACGCCCCCTCCAGCTCCATGCGGACCTGAGTGAGGACAGCCTTTTTTCATGACGGGAGGACAACAGGGTGACAAGAACTAAATCATCAAGAGATAAATTGTATTATTATGTTTAGCTTACCTAAAAATAAATATATTTATTAATTTAAAAAAAACAACTAAATACATGTTTACTATATTTTGCTAAAAACATCAAAATGAGTATTTTTATTTGTATTTTTTCCTGACTCCTTATTACATCCAGCCATAGAATTATACATTAAAATAAACATATTTGAAATAATTGATTTTAAATTATCATAATAATTCATTTAAAATGACCATATTTCATTATTAAAATAATTGCTTGTTTATCAACAACTTTAGCATTTTATTCATTACATATCATGTACATACATATCATGATGATTTTCTACCGTGCCATTGTAGAGAGCATCATTAGATACGGGATCACCTCATGGTTTGGCAACCTAACCGTTAAGCTAAAAAGCAAACTGGCCGGCATGCATAAAACGGCAATGAAAATCGTAGGGAGAAAATAATATGAGCCTATACAGAGCATCTATGAGCAGGCAGTTAGGAAAAAATCTAAGAAAATTATTTCCAACTCACAACACCCACTCTTTCCTGAATATGGAACCCTGCCATCAGGGAGAAGACTCCGGGTCCCACTATGCAAATCTAACCGCCTTAAATTATCATTTGTTCCAGCCTCCATTAAGCTGACCAACAATGTGCAATAGAATTTTAATACATAGGTTAGCACTTTTTTAGCACATAGCACTTTAGCACATAGCACTTTAGAACTAAGCACTTTAGCACACAGCACTTTATCCATGAGCTCTAGTGCAATGCACATTGGTACTTTATCTTTATCTCCATACTGTAGATTTTATGCCTACATCAAAGTGCCACCTATGTCTATCAAGCTCCATGTTCTGATGTTTAAATGTTAGTTGTATGATTGTGGTTGTGTCTGTGCTTGTGTTTTTGTTCTGTTGTTTTTGGGTATGTTAAGAAAGCAATGATGCACTGTGCCCAAGACAAATTTCCCCGCGGGGACAATAAAGTTGAACCTTGACCTTGACCTTACATTTTGAAACTCTCAGAAGCCAAGTTATGTTATATTCCTTAATATTTATTTATGCAAGTTTGAAGTATCAATTATCTAAACACAGTTTTGTTTGCATATTTTCAGGATGTAGATATATATATATATATATATATATATATATATATATATATGTATATATATATATATATATATGTATGAAATACTTGACTTGGTGAATTCTAGCTGTCAATATACTCCTCCCCTCTTAACCACGCCCCCAACCACGCCCCGCCCCACCCCTGACCACGCCCCCCGCCCCCCACCTCCCGAAATTGGAGGTTTCAAGGTTGGCAAGTATGTTTTATTAGTAGATTGCACAGTGAAGTACATATTTCGTACAATTGAGCACTAAATGGTAACACCCCAATACGTTTTTCAACTTGTTTAAGTCGGGGTCCACTTAAATTGATTCATGATACAGGTATATACTATCAGTGTTCGGGACCGGCGCACCTGCTTCTAATCAGAGGACTATTTAAGCCTCCCTTTGCCAGTCAGTCGTCCTGGCGTCATTATTGGTTTCATGCCACAGTTGCGTGTTTGTTCTATGCCATAGTTAACGCCAGTTGTTTCATGCCACAGTTTCGTGTTTGTTTCATGCCACAGTTTCGTGTTTGTTTCATGCCATAGTTAATGCCAGTTGTTTCATGCCACAGTTTCGTGTTTGTTCTATGCCATAGTTAATGCCAGTTGTTTCATGCCACAGTTTCGTGTTTGTTTCATGCCACAGTTTCGTGTTTGTTCTATGCCATAGTTAATGCCAGTTGTTTCATGCCACAGTTTCGTGTTTGTTCAATGCCATAGTTAATGGCAGTTGTTTCATGCCACAGTTTCGTGTTTGTTCTATGCCATAGTTAATGGCAGTTGTTTCATGCCACAGTTTCGTGTTTGTTTCATGCCACAGTTTCGTGAGGTTCATGTCTATAGTTTCATGTCCTAAGTTTTTGCCTTAGCTTCCGCGTGGGATAGGCACGCTTGCCTTCGGGTTGTTTTCTGTTTTGTACCTCGTTGATTGTTTCTTAAAATTAAATCATGTTCCTACCTGCAAGTCCTGTCCGGAGTCGTCCGTTTGCCTTCCTGGGAGAACGACCTCGCAGTGAGCGAAAACCACGTCGTGACGGTACCAAAAGTATTTCGATACTTTTCAGTACTTTTCTAAATAAAGGGGACCACATAAAAATTGCATTATTGGCTTTATTTTCACAAAAAATCTTAGGGTACATTAAACATATGTTTATTATTGCAAGTTTGTTCTTAAATAAAATAGTGAACATACTAGACAACTTGTCTTTTAGTAGTAATTAAACAAACAAAGGCTCCTAATTTAGCTGCTGACATATGCAGTAACATATTGTGTCATTTTACATTTTATTATTTTGTCAACATTATCAAGGACAAGCGATAGAAAATGGATTATTAATCTACTTGTTCATTTACTGTTAATATCTGCTTACTTTCTCTTTTTAACATGTTCTATCTACACTTCTGTTAAATTTTAAAAATTACTTATTCTTCTGTTGTTTGATACTTTACATTAGTTTTGGATGATACCACAAATTTGGGTATCAATCCGATACCAAGTCCTTACAGGATCATACATTGGTCATATTCAAAGTCCTCATGTGTCCAGGGACATATTTCCTGACTTTATAAACATAATATACATTTTTTTTAAACGAAAGAAGATGTTGTGATGCCAAAAAATATTGACGTAATCGTAGTAGTATTGATTAGATACACTACTGTACTTGGTATCATTACAGTGGGTGTTAGGTGTAGATCCAAGTGGTAGAAAATGAATTATTACTGTCTCTTTCAACATGTTCTATCTACACTTCTGTTCAAATGTAATACCGTATTTTCGGACTATAAGTAGCAATTTTTTTCATAGTTTGGCCGGGGTTGCGACTTATACTCAGGAGCGACTTATGTGTGAAATTAACACATTACCGTAAAATATTATTGATCTCATTCACGTAAGAGACTAGACGTATAAGATTTCATGGGATTTAGCGATTAGGAGTGACAGATTGTTTGGTAAACGTATAGCATGTTCTATATGTTATAGTTATTTGAATGACTCTTACCATAATATGTTACGTTAACATACCAGTTGGTTATTTATGCCTCATATAACGTACACTTATTCAGCCTGTTGTTCACTATTCTTTATTTATTTTAAATTGCCTTTCAAATGTCTATTCTTGCTGTTGGCTTTTATCAAATACATTTCCCCAAAAAATGCGACTTATACTCCAGTGCAACTTATATATGTTTGTTTCCTTCTTTGTTATGCATTTTCGGCCGGTGCGACTTATACTCCAGTGCGACTTATACTCCGAAAAATACAAGTAATCACTTATTCTTCTCTTCTTTGATACTTTATATTAGTTTTGGATGACACCACACATTTGGGTATCAATCCGATACCAAGTCGTTACATATTCAAAGTCCCCATGTGTCCAGGTACATATTTCCTGAGTTGCAAGTTATAACCTTGTGGAAAAGCTTGAAAACTGATCTTGAAAAAGCTTGCATTCTCTTATGGAAAGCCGGTTAAAGCCTGCATATGGAACAGACGGGGAATAGGTTGTAAAACTCCCTTTTCTCAGCACTTAAGGCATACTTGCCAACCCTCCCGAATTTTCCGGGAGACTCCCGAAATTCAGCGCCTCTCCCGAAAACCTCCCGGGACAAATATTCTCCCGAAAATCTCCCGATTTTCAGCTGGAGCTAGAAGCCACGCCCCCTCCAGCTCCATGCGGACCTGAGTGAGGACAGCCTTTTTTCATGACGGGAGGACAACAGGGTGACAAGAACTAAATCATCAAGAGATAAATTGTATTATTATGTTTAGCTTACCTAAAAATAAATATATTTATTAATTTAAAAAAACAACTAAATACATGTTTACTATATTTAAAAACATCAAAATGAGTTGTATTTTTATTTGTATTTTTTCCTGACTCCTTATTACATCCAGCCATAGAATTATACATTAAAATAAACATATTTGAAATAATTGATTTTAAATTATCGTAATAATTCATTTAAAATGACCATATTTAATTATTAAAATAATTGCTTGTTTATCAACAACTTTAGCATTTTATTCATTACATTTTGAAACTCTCAGAAGCCAAGTTATGTTATATTCCTTAATATTTATTTATGCAAGTTTGAAGTATAAATTATCTAAACACAGCTTTGTTTGCATATTTTCAGGATATATATATATATATATATATATATATATATATATATATATATATATATATATATATATATATATATATATATATATATATATATATACATACATACATATATATATATATATATATATATATATATATATATATATATATATATATATATATATATATATATATATATATATATATATATATGTATGAAATACTTGACTTGGTGAATTCTAGCTGTCAATATACCCCTCCCCTCTTAACCACGCCCCCAACCACGCCCCGCCCCACTCCGACCACGCCCCCACCCCCCACCTCCCGAAATCGGAGGTCTCAAGGTTGGCAAGTATGACTTAAGGAGCAAATATTCCAAATAAAGACAACTTTGGAAAAGATGGCAAAGGACAGAAAATAGAAGGAGAAATGTAGGCAAGGCAGGATTGTGTGATGAGGAATGTTTCAAGCACTGTTAATGTCTCCTTGAGTCAGACTGCTGCCCACTTCCATGCCGGCGTTGCTAGAAACCCCACCTCCTCCCACTTTTTGCTTCTCTCCACCCACCCCCCCTTAGAATACCCTCCTCTCTCTCCCTTCCTGGCCAAGAAATCTTAGGCAGCGTTTAATTGCGCTGTCGGTCATCAGACTTCAGTTGGGATACCGAGTTCGGCTCCGGTTTTTGGATTCTACTTCCCTCACAGTCTCGGACAGCCATATGGATGGAGTCCGTTACTAGAGTACGCCTGGATCGCACATGGAAACGAGAGAGGGACTTGGCAAATCCAGGTATCGCCGACTAAGCAAGGGAATGAGACGGACTAAAAGGAAGAGAAAGACAGCAAAGAGTGGAGGGGGCGGTTGAAATGCAGAAAGCCAGAGACTCCTGAGGCAGCAAATGAGACAGAACGAGCAAGCGTGAGAGGTGGAGGGAGGTACAAGGAGAGATTTCAGAGAGCGGGAGCTCCAGGGGGAAGAAGTCGGGGGGAAAAAAAGTTAAGAGAAAGAAGAGAGAAAGGGGAAGAAAAGAACTGGCTTTGAAGAGGAAAGGAGAGGCAGGGAAACAACAGACAGGAAGGAAGGGGAGGGGGAAGTCTTGTGTAAAGGGAGAAGGGGGGAGGCTACGGAGAAGTTTTCTTGCGGGGAACCACTAGATGAGAAAAACAGAATGAGTGAATGACAGAACTTCACAGAGCGATTTTTTTTCCCCTGAGCGCTTTTTTCCACGTATACCTTTTCGGACATGTACACAGAAGGCGGACAAGCGACGGCACACAGGCGATTCATCCACGGCCCGTGCCCCTGCCAACGCTGTGACCAGCACGGCGGGCTGAGGTACCAACCAGCGTTGAGCAAACAGGCTGACCACCAACATCTGGAAGGCCGAAGAGACTTTCAGTCTCCTCGGGTTAAGGACGAAGGATGGAGGACGCCCAGAGAAGACCGAGGCAATCACTGTAGCCCTCAGAGATGGCCTCGGTTCATGGGGTCTGGCCCCTTACACCAGTCTAACGACCTGCCCCGACTTTGTCGTCCATGTGAGTTGAACTCCTCCAGGTGGGATTATTTGCCAGAAGCTAGCGTGACACACTGTCCGTCTTTCAGAGAGTGTGTGGTGACGCACAGCCACCCCAAGGCACACCTCTTTAATGGCGGGATTCCACACCCACTCCCTCATTTACGGGTCAAAGGACAAGGGTGTGGCTATAGTAGGACGGTCCAATATAATGCATTTGTTGGCAACAGAGAGGAAGGATGTGCACATTTTGCCGGAAATGACCATTTGAAGCAAAATAATTCCAGTTTGGAACAATTACTTGTAGCTAATGGGCATTGTGGACCAAAGCCTGGACCCTCCAAAGGAAAAGAGGGAAGCAATACCAATCAGGACTCAGGTAATTCACCGGAGAACTGTAATGGACACTCCCACAAAAGTTTCTTCGCAACTGAAGTCCCACAGAAACACTTAAACCAAAAGAAGGGGCCTTCTGCTCGACCCCCAGCCATCATCAACTCGGATGTTGACCAGAACCAGCACCAAGGTGTGGGTTTGGCAAAGCAAACGAGAGGGCATGATGCGGTGAAGGATCAGATCCGACAAGTGGTGACAAATCTAGAGGACGTCTTGGGCGGTTTAAAGCAAGTTCATGTGGAGATGAAAGAGGTGGGAGAGTCATTGTTTTTGTTCCAACATTTTATTTGATCTTTCATAAGAAAGCGGGCAATTTCGTTTAGTCCAGGTCAGGTGATTTAAAAATTCTGTGTACAGTGTAGTTCACTTTGACACAATCGGCCAGTGTTTGTGATCATGGCAGCTAATCCCTGTATGTGTGCATGCTGACACATTGTTTGTATAGGACATCTGCTTGGGGCACGGCCATTAAGAACAATTTTTACTGAACTTTTGTTTCTGCCAAGCCTGCCTGACTAAATTGTGCTTTAGGTGTACATTTTCCATGTAGCAAAACATCGCAAATTAACTTATTCCTGAGTATTGGTGGACAGTCATCTTTCACTGTTCCTAGAAAGTTGGAATTTTAGCTTAATTGTAAATTAAGGGGTATGTTCCGGTCTGGTGTAGCTTCTCTTCTGTTTTTAAAGAGATTCTGTCAATGAGAAAAATCCATATGTTTCTTTTAGGTCATCAAGCAGATCGATTATCTCACGGCCAGCATCGACCTCAGCGAGAAACCACCCAGCATCACTTGCGGGTCTTCCAATAATATTCACGCCTCTACTCAGCAAAGAGAACTCAGGAGGTCCCCGCCGCCTGATCACAAGCACATCCCGGTCGAGGGGTCAAGGCATTCGGACGAAGAACGCATCATCTTACGAACCAACTCCCCGTCGCCCATTCATATGGCGTCTGTGGTCAAAACCCGCTGCTTCACCCCACCCGACCACAGCAAGGACGCCAAACACGAGAGATCCAATGTGAACGGGAACCCTGCAAACCACAAAGCGGACACCTCAGAGCCCCGTTCGCTGAACCTACATTCCAAAGTTGTCATCAGGAACAGCACGGTCCATTCAAGAACACAAAAGCCTCCGCCGCACCCGCGGAATGGACGGTGCGGCAACACTTCAAACCCTGTGAGGGCCCTTGAATACGCCTGGAAAGGCCACCAGAACGGCAGCATAGTGTGAAGAAGGGGACAGAGAGTGCGGCGGTTGTCTGCCCCGGTGCCATTGGGGGGGCTGAAACATGAGACCCTTCTGCAGTGAGTGGGGGGTCAGAGTACGAGCAAGCAGGGGCACAACTCATGGTAAGTACAAGGGGATCCTTTTTCCTACTCTTGTCCTCACAGTGTTGATGTTTCCGCCGGGGCACGCTGCTGATGACGTCAGCCATGTTTACGGGCAGCTTAGTCAGTAAATGAATTGCGGCTCTCTTGCTGCGAACTGAAAAGTTTTAAGTGTGTTTGATGCGTGTGTGGGCGACGAGGAGGGCAGCGTTTATTGCCGTCACGTGACTTCCCGGTCTACTCTGTAAAAAAACTGTCTGCTTTGAAACAACCCCAAAACAAGGCAAAGACACTAAGGCCGTTCTTTTTGGGTAATTAGATGTTTTGTTTTTGTTAATTCACCAAAATCTGAGAACCCAAAAAGCAGATCCTAAATCCCGAAACTCTGCCTTGAAAGGAACTAAGGGTTGACAGAAATGAGACCCCACGATCTATTCCCTCCAGTCATGTGACACAATGGAGGCGTCACATACACGATATGATCACAGCTCTGACTCAAGAGTGCCATAATTAACCCTCCAGTTTAGCAGCCTTTCTTCCAACGTATTAGAACTACAGAATGACATCAGCCAGAAAGCCCCTTCAGCCATTGAGGAACAACACAGAGTTAAAATGTTCCAAAATAGAATAAGACCACCTTTGCTGATGCTCGCATACTTCCCTCTTGTGCAGAGTATGTGCAACTGCAGTCTATTTTTCTGGAGGCGCCTGAATTCGGGCAAGCACGGTCTGGTTTTAATCATAAAACCCCCTGGCCACCTGCCATACCGAGCGAGGCGAACTCTCAGTGTATGTGCGAACACGAACAAAGTGGCCTACTCCTGCGTCACAGCATGAAGGTTTATGCAATTTATTTACTCTAATGAATTACTTTTAGGCGTCGTTCCGCCTATTTCTGTACAACGGCGTCTTTCAGGTCCTAATGATGCCGTTGACATTTTAAGGATCCAATTCCTCAGAATTAGTCACTCAGCGCAGGTCCATTAGTAAATGGCTGGCACAACAGATTGTGTGCTATGTTACTCAGTCCCTCACACATACGTATTATTCACTGGCAAACTAACCACTAATTGTCATAAATTTTCAGGAAAGACATGCCTGTACCAGAATGTATGTGACACAAAAGTAGCATCAACAAGTGGAAATTCAGCGCCTCTCCGAAAACCTCCCGGGACAAATTTTCTCCCGAAAGTCTCTCCAAATTCAGGCGGAGCTGGAGGCCACGCCCCCTCCAGCTCCATGCGGACCTGAGTGACGTGTCGACAGCGGCCAGCCTGTTCTCACGTCCGCTTTCCCACAATATAAACAGCGTGCCTGCCCAATCACATTATAACTGTAGAATGATCGAGGGCGAGTTCTTGGTTTCTTATGTGGGTTTATTGTTAGGCAGTTTCATTAACGTCCTCCCAGCGTGGTAACAACACACAACAACAGCGTTTTCGTCTACCGTAAAGCACTTCATCTGCCGTAAACAGCAATGTTGTGACACTCTTAAACAGGACAATACTGCAATCTACTGTACATGCATATGTGACAATAACATTTAGGGCTTTTAGAGAGTGCAGTGCACAACTGCTATACTATATATATATATATATATATATATATATATATATATATATATATATATATATATATATATATATAAATATAAAATAAAATAAATATATACTGTACATAGCTAGAATTCACTGAAAGTCAAGTATTTCGTATATATATATATATATATATATATATATATATATATATATATATATATATATATATATATACACGAAATATATATATATATATATATATATATATATTAGAGATGCGCGGATAGGCAATTATTTCATCCGCAACCGCATCAGAAAGTCGTCAACCATCCGCCATCCACCCGATGTAACATTTGATCAGAACCGCACCCGCCCGTTGTTATATATCTAATATAGACGATGCAAGGCATTAGTGAGGTTATAAAGCTTTTGCCTGTTAAAGAAAGGAGACTGATCCAATGCAGCACAGACATTCGCGTGCCACGCTGTCACGACCCAGACACACCAGTGCGCAATCATATGGGAGCCGCGCTGAGCGCACCTCCAAGCGCGTCTCGCTGCCGGCGACGGCCGGGTATGGGCCCGACGCTCCAGCGCCATCCATTTTCAGGGCTAGTTGATTCGGCAGGTGGGTTGTTACACACTCCTTAGCGGGTTCCGACTTCCATGGCCATCGTCTGTCTATATCAACCAGGGTGAGCCCCACCCCTTTCGTGAGCGCACTGCGCGCGGAGTGACCCCTGTTACGCGCCCCCGGCAACAGGGGTGGCGGGCAGGTAAGCTGCGCGGGCGGAGCGCGCGGAGTGACCCCTGTTACGAGCCCCCGGCCACGGGGGTGGCGGGCAGGTAAGCTGCTTACCTGCTGCGCGTGACGCCGGCCGCGGCGAAGGCGGACGAGCCGGGGTGTCGGTGCGGTGGGCGCGGTGGTGACCCTGGACGTGTGTCAGACCCTTCTCGCGGATCGCCTCAGCTACGGCTCCCGGTGGGGCCCTCTCGGGGGAAGGGGCCTCGGTCCCGGACCCCGGCGAGGCGTCCCTTCTCCGCTCCGTAAAAGTGTCCATCTCTTCTTTTTTTTTTTCTTCTGTTGTGGCATATGCAGCAGGTGCCTGCTCGTTTTTCGTATGTGGGTAACAACATTTAACTATGTATATATATTTCCCAATTGGTTTAACTGCCACCCGCCTGAATGTATTTAAAATCTATTTTTTTTTTATTTCAACCGCCCGACCCGACCTGACCCGACCCGCGGATAAAATCTAATTTTTTTTAATTTCATCCGCCCGATCCGCGGATAATCCGCGGACTCCGCGGTTGTGCCCGCAAACCGCGCATCTCTAATATATATATATATATATATATATATATATGAAATACTTGACTTGGTGAATTCTATCTGTAAATATACTCCTCCCCTCTTAACCACGCCCCCCAACCACGCCCCCCGACCACCCCCCACCTCCCGAAATCGGGGGTCTCAAGGTTGGCAAGTATGACAAGTGGTGAGAAGAATAGAAGAAGTTAAGTGAAGTACCATATTTTCCGGACTAAAAGGCGCACTTAAAATCCTTTTTTTTGTCCTAAAACTCGACAGTGCAGCTTATAACCCGGTGCGCCTAATGTTTGGAATAATTCTGGTTTTGCTTAAAGGGGAACATAATCACAATTTCAGAATTGTTAAAACCATTAAAAATCAGTTCCCAGGGGCTTATTATATTTTTCGAAGTTTTTTTCAAAATTTTACCCATCACGCAATATCCCTAAAAAAAGCTTCAAAGTGCCTGATTTTAACCATCGTTATATACACCCGTCCATTTTCCTGTGACGTCACATAGTGAAGCCAACACAAACAAACATGGCGGAAAGAACAGCAAGCTATAGCGACATTAGCTCGGATTCAGACTCGGATTTCAGCGGCTTAAGCGATTCAACAGATTACGCATGTATTGAAACGGATGGTTGTAGTGTGGAGGCAGGTAGCGAAAACGAAATTGAAGAAGAAACTGAAGCTATTGAGCCATATCGGTTTGAACCGTATGCAAGCGAAACCGACGAAAACGACACGACAGCCAGCGACACGGGAGAAAGCGAGGACGAATTCGGCGATCGCCTTCTAACCAACGATTGGTATGTGTTTGTTTGGCATTAAAGGAAACTAACAACTATGAACTAGGTTTACAGCATATGAAATACATTTGGCAACAACATGCACTTTGAGAGTGCAGACAGCCCAGTTTTCATCAATTAATATATTCTGTAGACATACCCTCATGTCAGCAGGCCAGGGAAGCTAGGGTCGATATTCTTCTCTTGACGGTGTGAGCCAAGACATCCAGGGGGTTTAGCTCACTCGTCTGCGGGAACAAACTGCCGCCATTGCTTGCCGTGCTACCGAGGTCCTTTGTCCCTGAATTGCTCACACACTCCGGCAGATTCAATGGGGGTCTGGCGGCAGATTTCTTTGACTTTATCGTTGGAAATGCATCTGCTTTGAGTGTCGCAGGATATCCACACATTCTTGCCATCTCTGTCGTAGCATAGCTTTCGTCGGTAAAGTGTGCGGAACAAACGTCCAATTTCTTGCCACTTTCGCATATTTGGGCCACTGGTGCAACTTGAATCCGTCCCTGTTGGTGTTGTTACACCCTCCGACAACACACCGACGAGGCATGATGTCTCCAAGGTACGGAAAACAGTCGAAAAAAACGGAAAATAACAGAGCTGATTTGACTCGGTGTTTGAGAAAATGGCGGATTGCTTCCTGATGTGACGTCACGTAGTGACGTCATTGCTCCGAGAGCGAATATTAGAAAGGCGTTTAATTCGCCAAAATTCACCCATTTAGAGTTCGGAAATCGGTTAAAAAAATATATGGTCTTTTTTCTGCAACATCAAGGTATATATTGACGCTTACATAGGTCTGGTGATAATGTTCCCCTTTAACGGCCTTCAAACCATTTTTTTTGGGTACGTGGTGTAATGACAAGTGTGACCAGTAGATGGCAGTCAAACATAAGAGATATGTGTAAACTGTAATATGATGGCAATATGACTCAAGTAAACAACACCAACATTTTATATGTTCCATTGAAAATATAGAACCGGGGTCACCAACCTTTTTGAAACCAAGAGCTACTTCTTGGGTACTGATTAATGAGCGACTGCTTTTGGAAGCATCTTAGGCTTTATTTGTAAGTATTTTATTTTTATTAATTAATTAATTTTTTATTTTGGACTAAATGTACATTACTGAACAATTTGTTTCATGTGTACTCTTTATTTTGCAAAACATGCATCAAAATAAATGCAGATCATGAGTCAAATATACACATTTCTATTGACTAGTTGACACCAAAAAGTCCAGGGCAAAATCTTTGTCAACTCAACTCACACATCGAATCTTCGAAAAAAAGGAACTACGGGATGTCCGTTAATATACGTCAGGGGGTTTCCAAAGCGTGGGGATATTTTCGGCCCGCAGCTTGTCTTTTTTTAGTCCACGGCAACAAGAAAATAACCAGTAAAGTTGAAAAAAATTGACAAAATGGCATACAGTAGCAAGAGAAAGTTAAAATACCAGTACAGTGGAAAAACAAGTTGACTTTATATGGTTTTAATTGTGTTTCATTGTAGCCATTAAACCATATCCAATTGTATTTACAATCCGCAAAGTATGCGTCGTCTTAACATCACAAAAAGCTACAAATTCGGTGTTCTGCCCTCATTATATGTGTTGGGGTTATACAGCTTGGCAGACAGCTAACAAACAATCCAAGACGTTCTAATAAAGTTCCAAAGCAGATTAATCCAGTTAGGCTCTTTATTGTTGATCTTGCTTTGTCTTTTTCCTATCTTTACTTTTGTCTTGCACTGGACTTTTATTTTGCACTGGATTTCTTTTTAAAACTGAAATACACACAAGGACAAATGTATAAGCTATGTGCTGAAATGTAATACACAATATGTAAATATTAGCTTTACACAAATATACAGTATTATCCTCAAACAAATACTGCTGAGTGTTGAAACTATTTCGATGGTGGAAATATACGACTGGCAGCCATTTTAAGTCCTCAAAACATCCATTAAAACAGTGCACAAAAATCGTTTTTCAATAAACATCTTAGTATCAAATTTAACCACTTTCCACCTTAATATTGAGTTACATAAACAAGTTAAACAGTTTACTTACAGACTTATCTTTCCCAAGGCTTGTAAGAGCTAACACAACTTGTCTACTTCTCAATTGTCTCATGAACTGAACTGACATCGTCAACCCGGAAGTGCCCAAACTAATAAAGCGTAGTATTTTCATATCGCCACAAGGTGTCAGTAAGAGTCTACAATCACATGGGCATCCATTCATCCATCCATTTTTCTACCGCTTGTCCCTTTTTGGGGTCGCGGGGGGTCCTGGAGCCTATCTCAGCTGCATTCGGGCATAGCATTCGGAAATAAGTACATACATAAAGTCAGCTAACAATGTAGTCAATGGGGCTCTCCAATTCATCCACAGAATCCTCTAAATAATCATCCAAAATCCGCTTCATACATATCGTGACCTGAATATTAAACAAATATTAGCGATGTTGTTATTATAAGCGCTAACGCAGACAAACTATTTTTTTAGCGGCGGATTGATGACACACAGCAAAGTCGCCCTGTGCTGCATTGGTGTGAGCTGGCTCGTCTTGGCTCGTCAAAGTTATTCTAGATTACAAGTCATGCCTCTCATCCGGGTATTAGGAAGATTTTGCCATAAATCTCGAAGTTGTTCATCTGTGACATTCAATCTAAACACGGAGATGGAGGCAAATACACACAACTGAAGACAGTGTCTGCAGGGAGACTTTTACTTGTTAACGCTTTGTGTGCATCATGAATAATTCTTCATATAAACGGAACAATATGGACATCCTATCAGTCGCCATCAAAATGAGAGCAGACATTGTACAGTAAGGTATTGTTTTTTATGTTTGTAGTTTGTGTTTTTTTGTTTACCATGAATTGATTAACGTGGACCTCGACTTAAACAAGTTGAAAAACTTATTGGGGTGTTACCATTTAGTGGTCAATTGTACGGAATATGAACTGTACTGTGCAATCTACTAATAAAAGTCTCAATCAATCAATCAAAAAACACTTAGCAATACTGCGACATGATGCAATAGTCTTTCACTAAAGCTGGGTTTGCTTAGCAGAGATTCTAAAACTTATAGATCATCCTCCTTATATTCAGGATCAACAATACAAGGTTCTGGATCAAAGTATTTCCCATAGTAATTGTTGTTGGCTCTCGCAAAGTCTGCATGATTTGCATTTTTTTTTGGTGGGGAAGGAATCTGTGGTTCCTACCACTACGTCATGCGATCACTTGACTGGCTTCCTCATTTTTGTGATATTGATACTATTTTGATCATACCTATTTCTTTGCACACTTTATAAGGCTTTCGGTGTGTTATAAATCCAACTTATATGATAATTGTTTCAATATAGAGGCAACTTGTTTTTCCACCGGACTAGTACTTTAAAACAGGGTTTTTCAACCACTGTGCCATGAGATACAGTCTGGTGTGCCGTGGGAAATTATCTAATTTCACCTACCGTATTTTTCAGAGTATAAGTCGCACCAAAGTATAAGTCGCACCTGCCGAAAATGCATAATAATGAAGGAAAAAAACATATATAAATCGCACTGGAGCCCGGCCAAACTATGAAAAAAACTGCGACTTATAGTCCGAAAAATACGGTATTTGGGTTAAAAATATTTTTTGCAAACCAGTAATTATTGTATGCAAATGAAGTGTTGTTGTTGAGTGTCGGTGTTGTCTAGAGCTCGGCGGAGTGACCGTGTAATACTCTTCCATATCAGTAGGTGGCAGCAGGTAGCTAATTGCTTTGTAGATGTCGGGAACAGCGGGAGGCAGTGTGCAGGTAAAAAGATGTCTATTGCTTGAACCAAAAAATAAACAAAACGGTGAGTGCACATAAGAAAAGGCATTGAAGTGTAGGAAAGGCTATGCAGAACGAAACTAAAACTGAACTGGCTACTGTTGCGTTTTGGACCAGTTGTTCCTCCCAGGGAATTCAAGTCACAAGTCGCTCCCAAGCTCTTTACGACACTTAAAGCTGAGTAGAAAAACCACCAGAGACAGAATAGGTATTTTGTAATATATTTGCAAAGCTTTGCATATATACATTGAGACCAGTCCAGCATAGAACATTCAATCGCTTCGCTAAGATGGTCTCCCCTCCCGACAAAACCCTCTCCCCTCTTAAGTCTCTCTAGTCAAAACACATGCCCATTATCTCTCTTATTTACATTCCAAAGCTTCAAGGTTAACACACACAGTTTACTTGCAGACAAACAGAAAGAGAACAAATGGAAAAACACGAGCAGTTTTCAAATATGACTATGAAATAAAAAGAAGTAACACTTAAATTCGGATGTATGTAAATATCTGCCTCCGACACTACAAAGGAAACAAAAACAGAATGCTGGACGACAGCAAAGACTTACTGCGGAGCAAAGACGGCGTCCACAAAGTACATCCGAACATGACATGACAATCAAACAATGTCCCCACAAAGAAGGATAAAAACGACTGAAATATTCTTGATTGCTAAAACAAAGTAGATGCGGGAAATATCGCTAAAAGGAAAACATGAAACTGCTACAGGAAAATACCAAAAAAAGAGAAAAAGCCATTAAAATAGGAGCGCAAGACAAGAAGTAAAACACTACACACAGGAAAACAGCAAAAAAGTCCAAATAAGTCAGGGTGTGATGTGACAGGTGGTGACAGTACACCTACTTTGAGACAAGAGCTATATTCATGCATGCTTGGTTATGCTTTAAAGTCCATCCATCCATTTTCTACCACTTGTCCCTTTCGGAAGTCACATCCAACAATTGTGACAACGATTTTTTTTTACTGTCAACTGAGTTTCATTTTTTTAATGATTTCTGCTAGTGGTGTGCCGCCGGGTTTTTTCAGCGCAAATAATGTGTCATGGCTCAAAAAAGGTTGAAAATCACTGTTCTAAAATACCAACATGGTTTAACCAGCTTAGCCCATTTGAGTGGCTGACTATTGACAGGGGTGGTTGTCGACATGGTCAAACATTGCCATAATTGAAACCGAAAGCTAGTCCAGTGACGTGCAGTGAAGTTGATGGCTGGTGAGGCACTGACTTCATCACAGTCAGATTTACAAACATATGAACCCTAAAGAGTATCTTATTCACCATTTGATTGGCAGCAGTTAACGGGTTATGTTTAAAAGCTCATACCAGAATTTTTCCCTGCTTGGCACTCAGCATCAAGAGTTGGAATTGGGGGTTAAATCACCAAAAATTATTCCTGGGCGCGGCGCCGCTGCTGCCCACTGCTCCCCTCACCTCCCAGGGGGTGATCAAGGGGATGGGTCAAATGCAGAGGACAAATTTCATTACACCTAGTGTGTGTGTGACAATCATTGGTACTTTAACTTAACTTTAACTTTACACATACAAACTGTAGCACACAAAAAAGCACATTTAATAAACAAAACGTTATTATGGTCTTACCCTTACTTATAAATGAAGTCCATGCGCCACTGTTGTGCTGGATTAATGAACCCCCTGACGGGTGTGTTATATCAACTAAAGCCCTCACTTAAACTTTCCACGTGCAAGATTGAATCTATTTAAAAAAGTGTAACCGAGGGTTTATAAATGTGGCCTATACTGTATGAAACTACAAAATAACAAACACGGAGGCTCCAGTTTACACGAGGACCACTTTATTTACCTTCTTTCAAAAACCTCCGCTCCACTCCGTGACATCACTTCCGCTCTTAGCGCCTTCAAAATAAGAGCTCAAGGCATATACTGTATAACAGCGCATAACAGGAACTTAACATCACAAAGAGGAAAGCCCATAAAAATAGGTTACAAAAGTTATTTAATAAGAAGCCAAAAAGTGCAAAAACAATAATGTCGTGTTGGAGGAGTTGTGAATTAGGTACACCTGCAGTCTGCAGGTGTACCTAATGTTGTGGCCCTGCAGTCATTCACAACTCCTCCAGCACGAACATTATTGTTTTTGCACTTTTTGGCTTCTTATGAAATAACTTTTTTAAATAGATTCAATCTTGCACGTGGAAAGTTTAAGTGTGGGCTTTAGTTGATACAATAACTCTACGGCGGGGGTGCAGGAGGCAGGATTACTGGAGCCTCAGCCAGTGCGTCTTTTGCAGCCGTTTTATGATTGCTCAGCACAAGAAATACTTTACACACATACAGTTGTTGACAAAATACACTGTACATTATATACCTCAGCTAACTAAACTATGGAAATGTATACCGTATTTTCCGCACCATAAGGCGCCCTGGGTTAAAAGCCGCGCCTTCAATGAACGGCATATTTCAAAACTTTGTCCACCTATAAGCCGCCCCGTGTTGTAAGCCGCATCTAACTGCGCTAAAGGAATGTCAAAAAAACAGTCAAATAGGTCAGTCAAACTTTAATAATATATTAAAACCAGCGTGATGTGGGTGCGCATGGAATCGTACCGGTATATCAACATGGACGGAGCTGCGTGAAGAAAGCCACCCGGCCTCTTCGCGTAAACTTAAACTTACCTTAACCACTCGCTCATCTTTTCTTCATCCATCCCTTCGAGTTAGCTTTTATGATGACGCCGGCTGGAAAGGTCTCTTTTGGCAAGGTCTTCCTTTTGAATATCACCATGGGTGGAAGTTTCTGGCCATTAGCATTGCAAGCTAGAACCACAGTGAAGGATGACTTCTCATTCCCTGTGGTGCGAATATTCACCGTACGTGCTCCCGTTGTATCCACAGTGCGGTTCACAGGAATATCAGTTGCTGTGAAATAGTAATCCGTGTGCGGATGGAGAGATTGCGTCTTTTCATGAACCGGATCCTTGTCGCTTAGTAGGAGCCATTTTGTGGTCTTTACAGATGTAAACAGGAAATGAAACGTACGGTAATATCCGCGCGCTTTTTCTTCTTCTACGCGGGCGGGTGGTTGCTTACAGTAGAAGAAGAAGCGCTTCCTGTTCTATGGGGGCGGGTGCTTACCTTGGCGGTTGCTTGCGTAGAAGAAGAAGCGCTTCCTGCTCTACCGGGAAAAAAGATGGCGGCTGTTTACCGTAGTTGCGAGATCGAAACTTTATGAAAATGAATCGTAATATTAATCCATATATAAAGCGCACCGTGTTATAAGGCGCACTGTCAGCTTTTGAGAAAATTTGTGGTTTTTAGGTGCGCCTTATAGTGCGGAAAATACGGTAATATAATTCATATAGCAATACGGTCTCACTGCACAGCAGGCCAGCAGTTAGCCGAGTCCGGAATCCATATTGAGGCACTGAGTGACGTGCCTCAACTGGCTGCTGTTCACCGCACCGTCTCTTCTCAGTATTTGAACGGCAAATGTGAAAATTCAGCGATTTTGAATATAAATAATCTAAAACTGGTGAAGTTAAATGGAAATTAACTTTATAGTATAATCACTGGATACATATAACAATTTAATTAATTTTTTTTCTTTTTACATTTTTTTTCTTTCTCTCCTCTAGTAACTGCACGTCACTGCTACAGTCATACAGTAACAAGCATCCATCCATCCATTTTCTACCGCTTATTCCCTTTGGGGTCGCGGGGGGCGCTGGAGCCTATCTCAGCCACAATCGGGCGGAAGGCGGGGTACACCCTGGACAAGTCGCCAGCTCATCGCAGGGCCAACACAGATAGACAGACAACATTCACACTCACATCCACACACTCGGGCCAATTTAGTGTTGCCAATCAACTTATCCCCAGGTGCATGTCTTTGGAAGTGGGAGGAAGCCGGAGTACCTGGAGGGAACCCACGCAGTCACGGGGAGAACATGCAAACTCCACACAGAAAGATCCCGAGCCCGGGATTGAACCCAAGACTACTCAGGACCTTCGTATTGTGAGGCAGATGCACTAACCCCTCTGCCACCGTGAAGCCCCTGGATGAAGTCATTGGGCTCAAATACTAGTGTGGCCTCAATAGCCCTGCTGTAGTGTGTAGCATGCTGGTAATTATCTGGGCATGTGATAGAGGAATGCACAGTGCAGGGTTGAAATTCTACTGAATTTGCATTAAATCAGGTTGTTTCAGCTAAAAGTCATACTGCAAGATCCAGCATGTTGCATTCAATGTTTATTCCTATTAAATTCCTATTCATTCCCTTGGAAAGTTTCCAACTTTGAATATTCCCGGAATTTTGCCAGCCTAACTGGCCCCCTACAATATGAGGATATTAAAAGTTCTATGTATATCATTTGTATCGTATATCATCAATATTGTGCATGGGTAACCGTTCTAGTTGAGTCCCATCTCTGCCTGATGTCTGCTATTCGAGGCAACATTTTTGCAAGTGTGAAGGTCGAGACAGTAACTGACTACCTCTCACTAATTCAGTTTTGAGAAAAATGAACAAAAGTGCGAAGCTCGGCAACATGACTCATGAGGACACATACAAAAGAACTCAGGGTAGCTCAGCGTTCCCTTTGAGCACCGTACCAATGTCTTTATTCCAAGAAAGGCCTTGGAAAAAAGTACGGCTTGTACATCTGGTAAAAAAAAAAAATATGGCAACTCGTAAGGGTTCAGTGACCGCTTTTAACTTGCTTTTGCCGTGTGATTTCTCCAGCAGGAGCTGACGCCACTCAGACGTTGCAGCTGTCAGTCGGAAACGGAACGTGGTCCGAGGGTGGAGGATGTTTCCCCCTACAGAAACCTCGCACAGGGGCTTGAGCGTGGAAGTGATTTTTTTTGGTTCTGGAGCTGGCAAATAACATGACGAATACACTGCAACCAGAACGCGTCTGATGCATACTTGCCAACCCTCCCGGATTTTCCGGGAGACTCCCGAAATTCAGCGCCTCTCCCGAAAACCTCCCGGGACAAATTTTCTCCCGAAAATCTCCCGAAATTCAGGCGGAGCTGGAAGCCACGCCCCCTCCAGCTCCATGCGGACCTGAGTGACGTCAGGTGCGCAACACCACGTAAATCGTTGGCCAACCAAAAAGTAACCCCAGTACGCTATAGCCAACATTCACCAGGAGATGGCAACAGACAAACATAGATCACTCTATTACATTATTCCCCTTTTAGAAATGTATAGAAGTTACTCAAAATAAATAAACAACCCAACCAAAAAATGCAGCAGCTCAATTAAAAAACTGTACTCAAGCCACATTCTTTTTTTTTTTTTAGTACTGAACTCTTAACCCTCATTTGTAAAAAAAATAACATGCTTATTATACAAACAGTATTTGTACATCTTTAACACAGATTGTTATACTGATTCAGTTTTTTTTGGTGGTACTCGAAACCTTTCTGGGTACCTGCGAAAGGGTGTTCAGCATGGTTAGAAAAATAGTGACAGAGAATAGAACAAGGATGGACAATTCAACCCTTAACTCAACAATGAGTAGATGAGTTATGTGTGTGTATATGTGTAAATAAATTAACACTGAAATTCAAGTATTTCTTTTATTTATATATATATATAATAAAATAAATATATATATACCGTATTTTCCACACCATAAGGCGCCCTGGGTTAAAAGCCGCGCCTTCAATGAACGGCATATTTCAAAACTTTGTCCACCTATAAGCCGCCCGGTGTTGTAAGCCGCATCTAACTGCGCTAAAGGAATGTCAAAAAAACAGTCAGATAGGTCAGTCAAACTTTAATAATATATTAAAAACCAGCGTTCTAACAACTCTGTTCACTCCCAAAATGTACGCAAATGTGCAATCACAAACATACGTATATCAACATGGACAGAGCTGCGTGAAAAAAGCCACCCGGCCTCTTCGCGTAAACTTAAACTTACCTTAACCACTCGCTCATCTTTTCTTCATCCATCCCTTCGAGTTAGCTTTTATGATGACGCCGGCTGGAAAGGTCTCTTTTGGCAAGGTCTTCCTTTTGAATATCACCATGGGTGGAAGTTTCTGGCCATTAGCATGGAAAGCTAGAACCACAGTGAAGGATGACTTCTCATTCCCTGTGGTGCGAATATTCACCGTACGTGCTCCCGTTGTATCCACAGTGCGGTTCACAGGAATATCAGTTGCTGTGAAATAGTAATCCGTGTGCGGATGGAGAGATTGCGTCTTTTCATGAACCGGATCCCGGTCGCTTAGTAGGAGCCATTTTGTGGTCTTTACAGGTGTAAACACACAAAGGAAATGAAACGTACGGTGATATCCGCGCGCTTTTTCTTCTTCTACGCGGGCGGGTGGTTGCTTACAGTAGAAGAAGAAGCGCTTCCTGTTCTACCGGGAAAAAAGATGGCGGCTGTTTACCGAAGTTGCGAGACCGAAACTTTATGAAAATGAATCTTAATATTTATCCATATATAAAGCGCACCGGGTTAAAAGCCGCACTGTCAGCTTTTGAGTAAATTTGTGGTTTTTAGGTGCGGCTAATAGTGCGGAAAATACGGTAGCTAGAATTCACTGAAAGTCAAGTATTTCTTATATATATGAAATACTTGACTTGGTGAATTCTAGCTGTAAATATACTCCTCCCCTCTTAGCCCCGCCCCCAACCACGCCCCCCACCCCCCACCTCCCGAAATCGGAGGTCTCAAGGCTGGCAAGTATGCTGATGACACGTTCCCGCAGCGAGATACGCCAACGCAGCTGGAGTTGGCGGGAAAAAAACGTGCCGCAACATGTCCGGCCTTTGTAGGGGAAACAATTAAATCCTGCATCCATTTTCTGTACCATTAATTCTGGGCATATTCCTAAGTACCATAGAGCGAGAGGGGGCACACTGTGGACTGATTAAACCAGAAACTGTGTTAGCGGCTTGATTAAATTCCGTTGGATGGTCTATTACTTCAACAATCATTTTTAGACATCAACTCGAGTCGTTAGCTCATCCTTGCACATACAGGGGACGGCGTGGCGCGGGTTGGCAGCAACCTGAGGGTTTCTGGTTCGATCCCCACCTTCTACCAACTTTGTCACGTTCGTCGTGTCCTTGAGCAAGACACTTCACCCTTGCTCCTGATGGGTCGCGGTTAGGGCCTTGCATGGCAGCTCCCGCCATCAGTGTGTGAATGAACGGGTGAATGTGGAAATAGTGTCAAAGCGCTTTGAGTACCTTGAAGGTAGAAGAGCGCTATACAAGTATAACCCATTTAACATTTACAGCGAGCTAGCACACGTGGTACATTGCACAAAAAAACACTGCAAGCTCAGGTTTTAATTGTGTTGCACCTTCATTTTATGTATGGGGAAAAGCTACCAGGCACAGTGGCTGTTACGTATTTGGGGTCAAACCTTTGTAATTATGTTATTCAGGCACTAAGGCAATGATTTGCAACCGACAATCAAGGCTATAAACCATAATTTTAGCTCAGCATGGAGGAAAATGTGTACACAGTGTTATGATCCGTGGTTCGGATCATGTTTTGTTATTTCCTGTTAGTTTTGGACTTCCTCAGTTCCTTTTTTTGTGCACCCTTGAGTTTGTTTTTAGTTACCATGGTTGCTTATTATTTGCACCTATCTCTGATTGGTGTTCGGGACGCTCACCTGTTTCCCGAGCACTAATCACAGGCATTATTTAAGCCTGCCTTTGCCGGTCAGTCGGCCTGGCTTCATTGTTTGCTACAAGCAACCGGTTACGTGAGAATTCCTTGTCTTCTAGTCTATGCTAAGTGGTAGCCTTAGCGTCCAGTGCGATCGGCACGTTTTTCCTTTGGCTTGTTTTCTGTTTTTGGTACTTGTTTGTAGTGATGGGTCCGGCAACACCGATGCATCGGCGCATGCGTCGAGCTCATAGAGCAAAACCCTGTGTCGGTGCGCGTACCACTTTTAGAAAGTCACGTGACCGATACGCGAGCTGTGTCGCACTGACGCCTCCTCTGTGCCCTGTGAGCGGGTCTTTTCTACAGCCGGAGAAATAATAACTAAGAAAAATCGTCTAAAATGTAATATGTCGGAAAAACTTTTTTTAAATTTTTTTTTATAAAAATGTGTAAAAAAATAAAATTAAAACAATTCCCAGTCCACAATCATCCACAACACGTTCTCTTAGATTTCCATGTTATGATACATGTTCACATTATTTATTGACTGTATCTAAAAAAGATAAAAATATATTTTTATTTAAATGAAGATATGGAATAATCCTAAATGAAATACAATGACTTGGTTTATATTATTGTATATACTAGGGCAGGGGTCACCAACGCGGTGCCCGCGGTCACCAGGTAGCCCGTAAGGACCAGATCAGTCGCCCGCTGGCCTGTTCTAAAAATAGCTCAAAGAGCAGCACTTACCAGTGAGCTGCCTCTATTTTTTAAATTTTATTTATTTACCAGCAAGCTGGTCTCGCTTTGCTCGACATTTTTAATTCTAGAAGAGACAAAACTCAAATAGAATTTGAAAATCCAAGAAAATATTTTAAAGACTTGGTCTTCACTTGGAATAAGCGGTAGAAAATGGATGGATGGATGGGTCTTCACTTGTTTAAATAAATTCATTTATTTTGTACTTTGCTTCTTATTACTTTTAGAAATACAATTTTAGAGAAAAAATACAACCTTAAAAATGATTTTAGGATTTTTAAACAAATATACCTTTTTACCTTTTAAATTTCTTCCTCTTCTTTCCTGACAATTTAAATCAATGTTCAAGTAATTTTTTTTATTTTTTATTGTAAAGAATAATAAATATTTTAGCTTCTGGTTTTTCGACGAAGAATATTTGTGAAATATTTCTTCAAATGATTAAAATTCAAAAAAAATATTCTGGCAAATCTAGAAAATCTGTAGAATCAAATTTAAATCTTATTTCAAAGTATTTTGAATTTCTTTTAAAATTTTTGTTCTGGAAAATCTAGAAGAAATACTGATTTGTCTTTGTTAGAAATATAGCTTGGTCCAATCTGTTAAATATTCTAACAAAGTACAGATTGGATTTTAACCAATTTAAAACATGTCATCAAAATTCTAAAATGTATATTAATCAGGAATAATTACTAATGATGTTCCATAAATTATTTTTTTTAATTTTTTCCAAAAGATTCAAATTAGCTAGTTTTTCTCTTCTTTTTGTCGGTTGAATTTTGAAATTTAAAGCGTCGAAATATAAGATAAACTAGGTTTCAAAATTGTATTTGAATTTTTTTCGTGTTTTCCCCTCTTTTAAACCGTTCAATTAAGTGTTTTTTTCATCATCTATTCTCTACAAAAAACCTTCCGTAAAAGGAAAAAAAAAATGTACGGCGGAATGACAGACAGAAATACCCATTTTTTTATATATATAAATTTATTTATTTAGCTATTCTTGTTTAAATCACACTTACGTGTAACTTACAAATGACAATATATTTATTTATTTAAGTGTGTATCAAACTGGTAGCCCTTCGCATTAATCAGTACCCAAGAAGTAGCTCTTGGTTTCAAAAAGGTTGGTGACCCCTGTACTAGGGCATAAAATCAGTGTCAGTTGAGTCGGTCCATAGGTTGCCTGTAGGGATTTTTAATGTCCAGCAGATGTCAGTATTTAGTGACACAGTATTGTCACAGTATCAATACAGTTTTGCAATGTGTCGAAACGCTTCATGACGCCTCATCAACCCATCACTACTTGTTTGATTTCGAAGAATAAATCATGTTCCTACCTGCACGCCTTGTCCGGAGTGGTCCGTCTGCCTCCCGGGGGAACGAACCCTGCAGTAAGCTGCGACCCCCAGGCCGACTGACCGGCAAAGGCAGGCTTAAATAATGCCTCTGATTAGTGCTCGGGAAACAGGTGACCGTCCAAAACACCAATCAGAGACAGGTGGAAATTAAAGCTGCAAGCAGCATTGGTCGGGCCCGCGTATTTGGCAGGTGTTAGTCCTAAGTGTCCCAATACTTATTTCCAGTTTTGGTCCTAAATTTTCCAATACTTTTGTCAAGTTGTAGTCCTAAGTGTCCCAATACTTTTGTCCAGTGTAGGTGTCCCAATACTTTTGTCCAGTTGTATTCCTAAGTGTCCCAATACTTTTGTCCAGTTTTAGTCCTAAGTGTCCCAAAACTTTTGTCCAGTTTTAGTCCTAAGTGTCCCAATACTTTTGTCAAGTAGTTGCCATAAGTGTCCCAATACTTTTGTCCAGTGTAAGTGTCCCAATACTTTTGTCCAGTTTTCGTCCTAAGTAGCCCAATACTTTTGTTCAGTGGTATTCCTAAGTGTCCCAATATTTTTTTCCAGTGTAAGTGTCCCAATACTTTTGTTCAGTTTTCGGCCTAAGTGTCCCAATACTTTTGTCTACTTTTAGTCCGAATTGTCCCAATACTTTTGTTTAGTGTACCTACCTTGTCTGCATTGTGTGGGCACGCTGGTGCTTCCTGCTTTTAAGCAGCCTTCTTGAAAAAACAGCAGAGCAGCAGCATCAGCGCAGCGGCTCTTTGAAGGGTCATAAAATCAAAACCGGAGTCGGTATCAAAACTCTTTCGATAACTTTTAATCAGAAGGGTTCAATCTCTCTCCTGTGTTAGTTTGAAGCCGAAACGACAAACACGCTCAGAGGAGATAATGTTTGAAGAAAGGTGACCGGTTTTTACAAAAATGTTGTGTTGAAGGGGGAATAGCAAACTTCCTGTAGATTTTTGCTGGGGGTTGTCAATTTATGAAATGTAGGTCTAAGTGAGACCTACGGAGAGGTTTTTGTTTCATGTCTCTCCGACCTTCCCAGTGGGAGTTACAGGCAGTTTTGTCATTTTTTTCTTCCGAGGAGCAGTTTTTTCTCCGTTTTATTCAAAAATTGCTCCAGAGCGCAATGTTTAAATTTGGGGTTAGGTTTTTTTTATTAAATCACAATTTTTGCCAGTCCTGATGTGTGCGTTCAGTTTGGTGAGTTTTGAAGCATGTTAAGGGGGTCAAATTACAGCTCAAAGAGGCAAAAGTGACTGTTTTTAGTACTTTTTTGTCTTGAAGGGGGAATTGCAAACTTCCTGTTGATTTTTGCCCGAGGATGTACAATTATGAAAGGTAGGTGTAAGTCAGACCTACATAGAGGTTTTTGTTTCATGTCTCTCCGACCTTCCTAGTGGGAGTTACAGGCAGTCTATTTTTTTTTCTAGGGGGCGCTAGAGCGCAATTTTGAGTTTTGTGGTTCGTTTTTTTTTTTAAAAAGGCAATTTTCGCAGGTCCTGATGTGTGTGTCAAATATGGTGAGTTTTGAAGCATGTTAAGTGGGTCAAATTACAGTTTTTTGTGGCGGCGGAAGAAAAAAGAATAATAAAACCTTACAAATTCAATAGGTCCTTATGTCCCATTGCATAAGGACTCCCTTTGGGAGTCCTTATGCAATGGGCCATGCGGGCCCTAATAATAAGCAACCATGGTAACTAAAAACAAACACAATGGTGCACAAAAACAGGAATTGAGGGAGTCCAAAACTAACAGAAAATGACAAAACATGATCCGGGCCACGGATCTTAACACACATGCGGGCCGGAATATTAAAAAACATGGCATTAAAACTAAAAAAATAATGACAACTTCAGATTGTTTTCTTTGTCTTACTTTGGCCAAAAACAAAACAAACACATTCTGAAAATATTCCAATAAAAACATATAAAAAATACCGGCAGCGGTAAAGTTTAGATCCATGAAGGAAAGAAGAATGTTAATGAATGTTTATAACTGAATAAATGTGCATATGCATAAAAATGTGTTTTCTTTTGTATTATTTGAAAAAAAAATTAAGTAACGTTTATGACAACCTCTTTCCAAAACACAATATAGAATGTGAGATATAACAGGATAATGCATACATTTGTCATTTGCTTTCAAAACGCTTACAAAAAAGTGGGGACCCCAAAAATTTACTGTGGGACCCCATTTTTTACGGAGACTGGTTCAGGACAACAATTGGAATGCCTTCTTTCTCCCATTCTCTTCAACATCTTTCTGGAGCCTATTATGACGGATGCCCTGGCAGATCATGAAGGAACTGTCAGCATTGAAGGCAGACCAATCACCAACGTCCGTTTTGCAGATGATGGGCTAGCTGGAGAAGAAAGAGAACTTGCCAGTCTAGTTGAAAGGCTTGCTACCACCTCCCGGGCCTATGGAATGGAAATCTATGCTGAAAAAACAAAATGATGACCAACAACAACCGCTCAGACATCAAAGTCAATGGACAGGCACTGGACACGGTGTGGAGCTTCAAGTACCTCGGAGCAATCGTGTCTGATGAAGGATCCAAACGGGACTGCGGCCCTGGCAGAACTCAAGCCCATGAGGAAAGACACAAACATCAGTCTGACATCAAAGGTAAGATTACAGCGCTCACTTGTAAATGTCGATCGTCCTTTACGCCTGTGAAACATGGACCCTTACAGCAGAGCTGCAGAAGAGAATTCAGAAAAATGGAGAAGAGATGCTACAGAAGACTCATGGGTATCTCCTACACCTGACATGTCACAAACGAAGAAGTCCGGCAAAAGCTCAGCCAAGCCATCGGCCCATATGATGACCTGCTCACCACGGTCATAAAGCCATGAAGTCCAAGGTTTCTCATTGTCATCCCATTGGGTTGAGTTTTTTCTTGCCCTGATGTGGGATCTGAGCCGAGGATGTAGTTGTGGCTTGTGCAGCCCTTTGAGACACTCGTGATTTAGGGCTATATAAGTAAACATTGATTGATTGATTGACAAAGCGGAAACTGAGGTGGTACGGACACATCGCCAGGTCCTCAGGCCTTGCGAAAACCATCCTGCAAGGCACCGTACAAGGTGGCAGGAGACGAGGGAGACGATAGAAAAGATGGGAAGATAACATCGGAGAACGGCATACTTGCCAACCCTCCCGGATTTTCCGGGAGACTCCCGAAATTCAGCGGCTCTCCCGAAAACCTCCCGGGACAAATTTTCTCCCAAAAATCTCCCGAAATTCTGGCGGCGCTGGAAGCCACGCCCCCTCCAGCTCCATGCGGACCTGAGTCCGCTTTCCCACAATATAAACAACGTGCCAGCCCAATCATTATAAGTGTAGAATGATCGAGGGCGAGTTCTTGGTTTCTTATGTGGGTTTATTGTTAGGCAGTTTCATTAACGTCCTCCTAGCGCGGTAACAACACACAACAACAGCAGTCACGTTTTCGTCTACCGTAAAGCAGTTCGTCTGCTGTAAACAGCAATGTTGTGACACTCTTAAACAGGACAATACTGCCATCTAGTGTATTTGATGAAAGCACTTTTGTGCGTGCCACACAGCAATGCATCATCAGAGAGAGTGTTCAGCATGGTTCGAAAAATAGTGACAGAGAATAGAACAAGGATGGACAATTCAACCCTTAACTCAACAATGAGTAGATGAGTGTTATGTGTGTGTATATGTGTAAATAAATGAACACTGAAATTCAAGTATTTCTCTATATGTATATATATATATATATATATATATATATATATATATATATATATATATATATATATATATAATAAAATAAATAAATAAATATATATACATATATAGGAAAAATGTTAGAATAAATATGTATATATTATCACACTAACTTTATGCTTAAGGGCCATTGCTATAAATTATTGTCAATTGTGCTGAAGTGGTATTTTTGTATCTGCGCAAAGCTGGCAGTCCAAAAGATTGCCAGCCGACTTTATCAGTGTTGTGTCTAGACTCGGCCTGCTGGCTGCCAAGGCTGAACACCGCCGTAACGCAGACAGAGCAGAGACAAGGCGATATGACCTAATTTTGATTTATTCTATAATCATATATTGCGTCTAACTGGAGTTGTGGAGATTACCCCCTTACGACAGCTTCAGTGATGTAATAGGGCCCTTCCAAATAAATAGAGGAGGCGCGGGCTGGACTTTTAGAACGTAGTTTGGATCTGTGACTAGAATACAGTGACGTGCGGTGAGGTTGATGGCTGGTGAGGCACTGACTTCATCACAGTCAGATTTACAAACATATGAACCCTAAAGAGTATCTTATTCACCATTTGATTGGCAGCAGTTAACGGGTTATGTTTAAAAGCTCATACCAGCATTCTTCCCTGCTTGTCACTCAGCATCAAGGCTTAAAATTGGGGGTTAAATCACCAAAAATGATTCCCGGGCGCGGCGCCGCTGCTGCCCACTGCTCCCCTCACCTCCCAGGGGGTGAACAAGGGGATGGGTCAAATGCAGAGGACAAATTTCATTACACCTAGTGTGTGTGTGACAATCATTGCTACTTTAACTTAACTTTAACTTTACACATACAAACTGTAGCACACAAAAAAGCACATTTAATAAAAAAAAACGTTATTATGGTCTTACCTTTACTTAGAAATTAAGTCCATGCACCGCAACTAAAGCCCTCACTTAAACTTTCCACGTGCAAGATTGAATCTATTTAAAAAAGTGTAACCGAGGGTTTATAAATGTCGCCTATACTGTATGAAACTACAAAATAACAAACACGGAGGCTCCAGTTTACACGAGGACCACTTTATTTACCTTCTTTCAAAAACCTCCGCAACGTGACATCACTTCCGCTCTTAGCGCCTTCAAAATAAGAGCTCAAGGCATATACTGTATAACAGCGCATAACAGGAACTTAACATCACAAAAAGGAAAGCCCATGAAAATAGGTTACAAAAGTTATTTAATAAGAAGCCAAAAAGAGCAAAAACAATAATGTTGGTGTTGGAGGAGTTGTGAATGACTGCAGGGCCACAACATTAGGTACACCTGCAGACTGCAGGTGTACCAACATTATTGTTTTTGCACTTTTTGGCTTCTTATGAAATAATTTTTTTAAATAGATTAAATCTTGCACGTGGAAAGTTTAAGTGTGGGCTTTAGTTGATATAACAATTCTACGGCGGGGGTGCAGGAGGCGAGCCTCAGCCAGTGCAGCCGTTTTATGATCGCTCAGCACAAGAAATACTTTACACACGTACAGTTGTTGACAAAATACACTGTACATTATATACCTCAGCTAACTAAACTATGGAAATGTATAATATAATTCATATAGCAATACAGTCTCACTGCACAGCAGGCCAGCAGTTAACCGAGTCATTGCGCAATCCATGTTGAGGCACTGAGTGACGTGCCTCAACTGGCTGCTGTTCACCGCACCGTCTCTTCTCAGTATTTGAACGGCAAATGTGAAAATTCAGCGATTTTGAATAAAAATAATCTAAAACTGGTGAAGTTAAATGGAAAATAACTTTATAGTATAATCACTGGATACATTTAACAATTTAATTTTTTTTTTTCTTTTTACTTTTTTTTTCTTTCCATGATGGCAGGTGAGGCCCCGCCTCACCTGCCTCTAGTGACTGCACGTCACTGCTAGAATACGACCCAAAACATGTGTCTCCTCATTGAGCCAAATTGAACTCTGTCTCTGCATGATGCCTTGCTTCTTGCCTGATTGTCAAATGTCATCAATGTTTGAACCTGACAAAATTGTAGTTTCTTTTTAATTAAACTGAAGCGACTAGTGCCTGGAATCTTCTCGTGGGAAAAACAAAGTTATCTCTTGACGACATAATTTGTTCGTTCATGTTCAATTTAGTTAACAGCAAACAATCCACGCTTCTCGTGATGAAGATGTGTATCGTTAAAGACATTTTTACAACAATGGCTCTTTACTGTGTGTGTGTAGACGAGATGGAACTGCAGTACAGACACTTCTTCTATGTCATACTTGCCAACCTTGGGACCTCCGATTTCGGGAGGTGGGGGGGCGGGGGCGTGGTTGGGGGCGTGGTTAAGAGGGGAAGAGTATATTGACAGCTAGAATTCACCAAGTCAAGTATTTCATACATACCGTATTTTCCGCACTATAAGGCGCACCGGATTATAAGGCGCACCTTCAATGAATGGCCTATTTTAAAACTTTGTTCATATATAAGGCGCACCGCATTATAAGGCGCATAGAATAGAAGCTACAGTAGAGGCTGGGGTTACGTTATGCATCCCGTAGTTGCGAGACCTGTTGTGGCTCAATATTGGTCCATATATAAGGTGCACCGGATTATAAGGCGCACTGTCAGCTTTTGAGAAAATTAAGAGGTTTTTAGGTGCGCCTTATAGTGCGGAAAATACGGTGTATATATATATATATATATATATATATATATATATATATATATATATATATATATATATATATATATATATATATATATCTACATCCTGAAAATATGCAAACAAAACTGTGTTTAGATAATTGATACTTCAAACTTGCATAAATAAATCTTAAGGAATATAACATAACTTGGCTTCTGAGAGCTTCAAAATGTAATAAATAAAATGCTAAAGTTGTTGATAAACAAGCAATTATTTTAATAATTAAATATGGTCATTTTAAATGAATTATTATGATCATTTAAAATTAATTATTTCAAATATGTTTATTTTAATGTATAATTCTATGGCTGGATGTAGTAAGGAGTCAGAAAAAATACAAATCAAATACAATTAATTTTGATGTTTTTAGCAAAATATAGTAAAAATGTATTTATTTTTTTAAAATTTTAATTAATAAATATATGTATTTTTAGGTAAGATAAACATAATAATACGATTTATCTCTAGTCTGGATGATTTAGTTCTTGTCACCCTGTTGTCCTCCCGTTGTGAAAAAAGGCTGTCCTCACCAGAGGTGGGTAGAGTAGCCAGAAATTGTACTCAAGTAAGAGTACTGTTACTTTAGAGATTTATTACTCAAGTAAAAGTAAGGAGTAGTCACCCAAATATTTACTTGAGTAAAAGTAAAAAGTATGTTGTAAAAAAACTACTCAAGTACTGAGTAACTGATGAGTAACATACACACACATATCATATATATATATATATATATATATATATATATATATATATATATATATATATATATATATATATACATACATATATATATATATATATATATATATACATACATATATATATATATATATATATATATATATATATATATATATATATATATATATATATATATATATATATATATATATATATATACACACACACACACATATATACATATATATATATATATATATACACACACACACACATATATATATATATTTATATATACATACATTGATATATACAATATATAATTTATACAATTTTTTTTTGCCGTTTTTGTTTACATGTTAATAGTGTTTTAATGAATATACATGCATGTTTAACACATATAGATTCCTTTCTTTCATGAAGACAAGAATATAAGTTGGTGTATTACCTGATTCTGATGACTTGCGTTGATTGTAATCAGACAGTAGTGATGACAAACGTCCACGTTTTCAAATGGAGGAGAAAAAAAGTTCCTCCTTTCTGTCTAATACCACATGAAAGTGGTTGGTTTTTGGCATCTTATTTGTCCAGCTTCCATATTCGTTTTTATACACTTTACAAGAAATACATTGGCGGCAAACTCCGTAGCTTGCTAGCTTGTTTGCGCAGGCTTTCGGAGACTCTTATTTTGAAAGCGCAGGCGCGATGGAGCGGCACTTTTATTGTGAAGACAGGAACTGTGCAGTCAGTCTTTAGGCTTTTGACGGGGTGTACGGTTGAAATAAAAAATGGTCTTTTTTCCTTCACAATTTTGATTGATTGATTGGAACTTGTATTAGTAGATTGCACAGTACAGTACATATTCCGTACAATTGACCACTAAATGGTAACACCCCAATAAGTTTTTCAACTTGTTTAAGTCAGGTCATGTGACCCCTGGCTCTGTTTGATTGGTCCAACGTCACCAGTGACTGCATCTGATTGGTGGAACGGAGTGAACGTCACCAGTGAATGTATTTGTTGAAACGCAGGCACTATGAAGGTCTGTCTGACAGACCAAAACAAACAAAGCGTGCATTAACAGATCGATAAAAATTAGTAGCGAGTAGCGAGCTGAATGTAGATAAAAGTAGCGGAGTAAAAGTAGCGTTTCTTCTCTATAAATATACTCAAGTAAAAGTAAAAGTATGTTGCATTAAAACTACTCTTAGAAGTACAATTTATCCCAAAAGTTACTCAAGTACATGTAACGGAGTAAATGTAGCGCGTTACTACCCACCTCTGGTCCTCACTCAGGTACGCATGGAGCTGGAGGGGGCGTGGCCTCCAGCTCCGGCTGAAAATCGGGAGATTTTCGGGAGAATATATGTCCCGGGAGGTTTTCGGGAGAGGCGCTGAATTTCGGGAGTCTCCCGGAAAATTCGGGAGGGTTGGCAAGTATGTTCTATGTGTTCCTCAAATAAATCAATTTGACAACTGAATTATCTAGCGCAACGAGATAAAGCAGCTCCGAAAGTCCCATGTTCAGCTTCCAAATAAAAGAAGTGACTTCAGTATTTCCGCCTCCTTGCCAAATGATGAACATGCTTGCTTAAAAAGCAGCTGCAAGAAGACTTCTCCTCCGGACCAGCAGGTGGTGCTTTGTGACCTGTTAATGACCTGATTTTTGTCAGGTGCACCAATGGTTTGGGACGGGCTGGCCAGCATCTGCACGTGTGTTTGTTTAAATCTTGTCTGAGAATTTGAGCTCTCACAAGCTCCCTGCTGGTGTCATATCTCACCGCCTACACCCGGAGATCCACTCATATACAGTCACGGTCAAAAGTGTACATAGACGTGTAAAGAACATCATGTCATGGCTGTTTTGTTTTTCCAATACTTTCTAGAACTCTTATTTTTTTTGTGATAGAGTGATTGGAGCACATACTTGTTGCTCACAAAAAACATTCATGAAGTTTGCTTCTTTTATGAATTTATTATGGCTCTACTGAAAATGTGCTGGGTCAAAAGTATACATACAGCAATGTTAATATTTGCTTACATGTCCCTTGGCAAGTTTACCTGCAATAAGGCACTTTTGCTTGAATTTTTGACCACTCCTCTTGACAACATCGGTGCAGTTCAGCTAAATGTGTTGCATTTCTGACATGGACTTGTTTCTTCAGCATTGTCCAGTCAAGTTCCCGATAGAACACCTTTGGAAAGAATTACAACGAAGACTGAGAGCCAGGCCTTTTCGACCGACATGAGTGTGTGACCTCACCAATGCGCTTTTGGAAGAATGGTGGAAAATTCCCATAAACACACTCCGCAAACCTTGTGGACAGCCCTTCCCAGAAGGGTTGAAGCTGTAATAGCTGCAAAAGGTGGACCGACATCATATATATTTTAAGTTTCCTGAGAGAACTCTCCTGAAGGAATCAATAAAGTACTATCTATCTATTGTTGCGTTTTGGACCAGTTGTTCCTCCCAGGGAATTCAAGTCACAATTCGCTCCCAAGTTCTTTACGACACTTAAAGCTGGGTTGAAAAACCACCAGAGACAGAATAGGTATTTTGTTGTATATTCTCAAAGCTTTGCCAATATACATTTTGATTGAGACCAGTCCAACCCTAGAACATTCTATCGCGCCTCCCAAAAATGGTCTGTCTTCCCGATCCCACCACCCTCTCTCTCCTCCCATCTCTGTAGACAGGGCCGGCCCGTGGCATAGGCCGTATAGGCAAATGCTAAGGGCGCCGTCCATCAGGGGGCGCCACGCCAGTGCCACAAATGTTGGAGAAAAAAAAAAAAAAAGTTGGTCCTATTATTTCTAAATATAAAAAATAATCCCACGCTAATTAAAATGCAAAGTAAAGCCTATATAACAGAAATATTATTTGTTACAACATAACAACCTCCCCCAACCCCCCTCGCACGGTGCGCCCCCTCCCTTCCCGTATCATGACTCTTTTTGGACGTCACCACATCAAAAAAATCAACACAAGATGTCAAAACGGCCAAAACTGTCAGGTGCCCAGGGAAGAAAAAAGAGAAAAGAAGAGGAGGAGAAACGAGAAAAGACAGAGGTAGCAGGTAGGTAACGTTAGCCTACATGAAATTATTTGTCTGTTACAGAATGTGATAGTAACCTGGCTTTTTAGCATTAAGCTAATGTTACATGATTCGGCAATTGCTAATCAATAAATAGCTAGTTCTGTTTTAACGTCGGGTTAATATTGTGGAGGAGGCTAAACTGTTATGGAAAATAATAATGTAACGTTAGGTAATTACAGTACTCCCACCTTACATTCCTCAGGGACATTTGTATTAGATCTTTTAAGCAGGTGTTTTTTGTTTACATTGTTATTGCCTTCTGGTTAGCTAATGTTTGCCCTGCAGGTAATAGTCACTTTTCCACCCCTTTATATATATGGTATAGTTGTAAGCCTAGTTGTTAAAGTGCACATCATTAATGTTAATTAAGCAATATGTATGTAAAAAATATTGTATTTCATATATTCATTTTTTATTTTTTGCATTCATTTATTTATTCATATTTTTTTTAAATCTTGTTAACTATTCTGATTGTTAATTTGCTTTCTTTAAGTAAAAAAAAGGTCAAAGACAAAGCTATTCGGTTTCTTGTGAGTATATACACTTCACTGCCGATGTGGGGGGGCGCCACCTAAAATCTTGCCTAGGGCGCCAGATTGGTTAGGGCCGGGCCTGTCTGTAGACCAAACAAATGCTGGTCTAAACACATTCCAAAGAACTCAAGGTTTACACACATAGTATACTTGCTGACAGAGCATCAAGAGAATAAATGGAAAACACGAGCTGTTTTCAAATATGACTAAGAAATGAAAGAAGTACAACTTAAATTCGGATATATGTATTGATCTGCCTCCGACACTATCTATTGAACCCAAAGGGTTAGGAATGGGATGGCACTTCAAGTTCATATGTGAGTCCAGGCAGGTGGCCAAATACTTTTGGCAATATAGTGTATGTAGCATCATCTACAAAGATGATCTATTGCGACATCCAGTGGACACATTTAGAACAGCTGTTAAATTTTTATAATTTTTATACTACTCGGCACTGAGATGGGTAGGTTGTGAGTTCAAACCCCGGCCGAGTCATACCAAAGACTATAAAAACGGGACCCATTACCTCCCTGCTTGGCACTCAGCATCAAGGGTTGGAATTGGGGGTTAAATCACCAAAAATGATTCTCGGGCGTGGCCACCGCTGCTGCTCACTGCTCCCCTCACCTCCCAGGGGGGTGAACAAGGGTGATGGGTCAAATGCAGAGGACACATTTCACTTAACTTAGCAAACTCATCCAGCGGGCCGGATACAACCTGTTCGCGGGCCCGATCCGGCCCTGGGGCCGTACGTTAGACCATACTTGCCAACCCTCCCGAATTTTCCGGAAGACTCCCGAAATTCAGCGCCTCTCCCGAAAACCTCCCGGGACAAAAAATCTCCCGATTTTCAGCCGGAGCTGAATGAGGACATCCTTTTTCACGGCGGGAGAACAACAGGGTGACAAGAACTAAATCATCCAGACAAGAGATAAATTGTATTATTATGTTTATCTTACCTAAAAATAAACATATTTATTAATTAAAAAAAAACAAAAAAAAACGAAATAAATGTTTACTATATTTTGCTAAAAACATCAAAATTAATTGTATTTTTATTTGTATTTTTTCTGACTCCTTATTACATCCAGGCATTAGAATTATACATTAAAATAAACATATTTGAAATAATTAATTTTAAATGATCATAGTAATTCATTTAAAATGACCATATTTAATTATTAAAATAATTGCTTGTTTATCAACAACTTTAGCATTTTATTCATTACATTTTGAAGCTCTCAGAAGCCAAGTTATGTTATATTCCTTAAGATTTATTTATGCAAGTTTGAAGTATCAATTATCTAAACACAGTTTTGTTTGCATATTTTGACCCAATATATATATATATATATATATATATATCCTGAAAATATGCAAACAAAACTGTATATATAAATAAATATATATTTTAAATATATATATATATATATATATATATATATATATATATATATATCCTGAAAATATGCAAACAAAACTGTGTTTAGATAATTGATACTTCAAACTTGCATAAATAAATATTAAGGAATATAACATAACTTGGCTTCTGAGAGCTTCAAAATGTAATTAATAAAATGCTAAAGTTGTTGATAAACAAGCAATTATTTTAATAATTAAATATGGTCATTTTAAATGAATTATTAAGATAATCTAAAATTAATTATTTCAAATATGTTTATTTTAATGTATCATTCTAATGCCTGGATGTAATAAGGAGTCAGAAAAAATACAAATAAAAATACAATTAATTTTGATGTTTTTAGCAAAATATAGTAAACATTTATTTAGTTGTTTTTTTTTAAATGAATAAATATGTTTATTTTTAGGTAAGATAAACATAATAATACAATTTATCTCTTGTCTGGATGATTTAGTTATTTAGTTATATATATATATATATATATATATATATATATATATATATATATATATATATATATATATATATATATATATATATGAAATACTTGACTTGGTGAATTCTAGCTGTCAATATACTCCTCCCCTCTTAACCACGCCCCCAACCACGCCCTGCCCCACCCCCCACCACGCCCCCACCCCCCCACCTCCCGAAATCGGAGGTCTCAAGGTTGGCAAGTATGCGTTAGACACCCCCTGGTTAAGACAGTTATGCGGTGGAGAAATATTCCTGTGCTTTAGAGCAGTGTTTTTCAACCTTTTTTGAGCCAAGGCACATTTTTTGCGCTGCAAAAATGTGGAGGCACACCACCAGCAGACATCATTAAAAAACGAAACTCAGTTGACAGTAAAAAGACGCAATTGTTGGATATGACTTTAAAGCATAACCAAGCATGCATCAATATATAAGTCTTTGCTGTCGTCCAGCGTTCTGTTTTTGTTTACTTTGCAGTGAGTTCAGTTTTAGTTTTGTTCTGCATAGCCTTCCCTAAGCTTCAATGCCTTTTCTCAGGGGTACTCACCTTTTGTTTATTTTTGGTTTAAGCATTAGACACCTTTTTACCTGCACTCTGCCTCCCGCTGTTTCCGACACCTACAAAGCAATTAGCTACCTGCTGCCACCTACTGGTATGGAAGAGTATTACACGGTTACGCTGCCGAGCTCTAGACAGCACCGACACTCAACAACAACACATCATTTGCAGACTATAATTACTGCTTTGCAAAAAATATTTTTAACCCAAATAGGTGAAATTAGATCATCTCCCACGGAACACCAGACTGTATCTCAGTGGTTGAAAAACACTGCTTTAGAAGAAGGACGTTCTTTCGGCTTGAAGCGAACGCCTGTGAGGCGTTTGTAAACACCCGAGTTTCTCTGGAATTTTTAGACAAGGGATTCAACCCAAAAACAACACACTGAAAAAACAATAGCAGAGGACACTGCTCATACAGCGAGTGTGCGATGCTGGATCATAAACCCAAAACGCACACTGCTGGACTACTCTTTGTTATTGAACCTCATAGTAGTGTGGCTACCTATTAACCCTTGTGTGGTGTTCGGGTCTGTGGGACCCGTTTTCATTTTTTTATTCAAAGAAAAAGATACAATTAATTAATTTTTCAAACTGGGACTCACTGACTTTGGCTCATTTTCTGTGAAGAACATATATCAGAATACATATTTAATGACCACACACCATACACCCCCTCTACACATTTATATTACATATAAGATGTCCAGGGCTAATAGAAGTGTGGAAATTGATGTTCTGTGTAACACACACACACACGGCAGGCCTAGACAGGAGGAGGACAGAGTGTAGGTACACAGAACATCAGAGGGTCAAATGTGCGAGAAAGTGAGAGCAGACGGTGTTGACAAACAATGTTGCAACCTTGTGTGGGAACTGTAGGTGCAGAAACACAAAAGAAAAATCCCTGTGGGATGCAGAAACTGGCAGAGAAATGTTCCGTGCTACGTTCATATTGTTGTTACTCAGCCAGCGTTTGTGGGTCTGATGGACCCGTTGCATTTTGTGGCTTTTAATGCCTCACAATCAAACACTTTTATGTTAAAATACTGAACAGATGTTTACCTTATCCCAATAAACATCTGCTCAGTATTTTAACTTAAAAGTGTTTGATTGTGAGGCATTAAAGGGGAACATTATCACCAGACCTATGTAAGCGTCAATATATACCTAGATGTTGCAGAAAAAAGACCAAATATTTTTTTAACCGATTTCCGAACTCTAAATGGGTGAATTTTGGCGAATTAAACGTCTTTCTATTATTTGCTCTTGGAGCGATGACGTCACAACGTGACGTCACATCGGAAAGCAATCCGCCAATTTTTTTAAATTTTTAAACATTTTTAAAACTTTTTTTTAACTTTATTTTAATTTTTTTAAATTTTTTAAAACAAATTAAAACAATTTTTAAAAAAAATAATTTTTTTAAACAATTTTAACAATTAACATTTTTTTTTTAGGGTTAGGGTTAGGGTTAGGGTTAGGATTAGGGTTAGGGTTAGGGTTAGGGTTAGAGTTCGGGTTAGGGTTAGGGTAAAAATAAAAAAATAAATAAGTTAAAAATAGTTAAAAATAGTTAAAAAAAGTTAAAAAGTTAAAAAAAATTTAAAAAATTAAAAAAAAATTAAAAAAAAATTAAAAAAAAAGTAAAAATATTTTTAAAAAATGAAACAAGTCGCCACCTCATCTGTGATGAGGTAGCGACTTGTCCAGGGTGTACCCCGCCTTCCGCCCAATTGTAGCTGAGATAGGCTCCAGCGCCCCCCGCGACCCCAAAAGGGAATAAGCGGTAGAAAATGGATGGGAAAAAAAAATAAAAAAAATAATAAATAATAATAATAATAATAATAATAATTAAAAATAAAAAAATTAAAAAAAATTTTTTTTTTAAAATTGAAAATTAAAAAATGTTTACAAAAATTTAATTTTTTTTTAAAAAGTTAAAAAAAGATTAAAAAATTAAAAAAAAATGTTTTAAGTTAAAACATGATTTTCAAGGTAAAAAATGATTTTCAAGGTAAAAAAAAATTTTCAAGGTACATTTTTTTTTTCAAGGTAAAAAATTATTTTCAAGGTAAAAAAGAATTTTCAAGGTAAACATTTTTTTTCATGGTTAAAAATGATTTTCAAGGTAAAAATGATTTTCAAATTTTTTTATTTTTTAAAAATGTTTTTAAATGTTTTTATTTTTTATTTTTATTTTTTAATTGTTTTAATTTTTTTAAATTTTTTTTTTTTTTTTTAACTTTTTAAAAATGTTTTTAAATTTTTTAAAACAAATTAAAACAATTTTAAAAATTTTAAATTTTTTTAAACAATTTTAATAATTAACCTTTTTTTTTTAGGGTTAGGGTTAGGGTTAGGGTTAGGGTTAGGATTAGGGTTAGGGTTAGGGTAACATTTAAAAAATTTTTTTTTAAAAAGTTAAAAAAAGTTAAAAAAAATAGTTAAAAAAATTAAAAAAAATTTAAAAAATAAAAAAAAAATTAAAAAAAAATTATAATTTTTTTTTTTTAAATTTAGATTTTTTTTTAAAACCTTTAAATTTTTTTTAAAAAAACGTTATTTTTTTTTATTTTTTAAAAAAGTTTTACAAAAATTTAAAAAAATCCAAAAAAAGTTTAAAAAAAAAAAAAGAAAAAAAAAAGGTTTTAAGTTAAAACATGATTTTCAAGGTAAAAAATGATTTTCAAGGTAAAAAAAAATTTTCAAGGGAAATTTTTTTTTTCAAGGTTAAAAATGATTTTCAAGGTAAACAAATGATTTTCAAGGTAAAAAAAAATTTTCAAGGGAAATTTTTTTTTCAAGGTAAAAAATGATTTTCAAGGTAAATAAAATTTTTCAAGATAAATTTTTTTTTTCAAGGATAAAAATAATTTTCAAGGTTAAAAATGATTTTCAAAGTAAAAAATGATTTTCAAATTTTTTAAATTTTTTAAAAATGTTTTTAAATGTTTTTATTTTATTTTTTTATTTTATTTATTTATTTTTAATTTTTTAAATTTTTTAAATTTTTTAAATTTTTTAATTGTTTTTAATTTTTTTAATTTTTTTTTTTAAATTTTTTTTTTTAAAATTTTTTTTTTTGTAATTTTTTTAATTTTTTTAATTTTTTAAAAACATTTTTAACTTTTTCTTAATTTTTTTAAATTTTTTAAAACAAATTTTTTTTTTTTTTAATTTTAACAATTAACTTTTTTTTTTAGGGTTAGGGTTAGGGTTAGGGTTAGGATGAGGGTGAGGGTGAGGGTTAGGGTTAGGGTAAAAATGTTTTAAAAAAGTAAAAAATAAAATAAAAAAAAGTTAAAAAAAAGTTAAAAAAAAAGTTAAAAAAAGTTTTAAAAAAAGTTTTAAAAAAGTTTAAAAAAAAAGTTTAAAAATATAAAAAAAAATTTTTTTAAATTAAAAAAATTTTTAAAATTTAAAAAAAAAATTAAAAGATTAAAAATTTTACCTTGAAATTTATTTTCTCACTTTCGTCGGTGTGTTGTCGGAGGGTGTAACAACACGAACAGGGACGGATTCAAGTTGCACCAGTGGCCCAAAGATGCGAAAGTGGCAAGAAATTGGACGAAATTTGTTCAAAATACGAGGGTGTGGGGAAAGCCGACGAAATGGTCAGTCGTTTGTTCCCAAACTTTAGCGACGAAAGCTATGCTACGACAGAGATGGCAAGAATGTGTGGATATCCTGCGACACTCAAAGCAGATGCATTTCCAACCATAAAGTCAAAGAAATCTGATGCCAGACCCCCATTGAATCTGCCGGAGTGTGTGAGCAATTCAGGGACAAAAGACCTCGGTAGCACGGCAAGCAATGGCGGCAGTTTGTTCCCGCAGACGAGCGAGCTAAACCCCCTGGATGTCTTGGCTCACACCGTCCCTTATGCCACCGAAGATGATCAAGAGAAGAATATCGACCCTAGCTTCCCTGGCCTGCTGACATCAACTCCAAAACTGGACAGATCAGCTTTCAGGAAAAGAGAGCGGATGAGGGTATGTCTACAGAATATATTAATTGATGAAAACTTTATTCATTACTTGCGGTTTTACGTAAATTATTATACATAAACTGTGTTTACCAATAATTTAGCTTAAAAACATTTATTTTTTTCAATCATTCGAGTACATTCGGGTAGTCTTGTGTAATGCAGTATTTTGTGTCTATTTAGGTATGGTTAACCTGAGTGCTGAAATCGTGGAAAAATATATGTTCTTAGCGCGCCTGAAATGGGCTGTCTGCACTCTCAAAGTGCATGTTGTTGCCAAATGTATTTCAATATCTTATCAGACAGTGTTAAGCCGCTGAAATCCGAGTCTGAATCCGAGCTAATGTCGCTATAGCTTGCTGTTTGTTTGTATTGGTATCACTGTGTGACGTCACAGGAAAATGGACGGGTGTATATAACGATGGTTAAAATCAGGCACTTTGAAGCTTTTTTTAGGGATATTGCGTGATGGGTAAAATTTTGAAAAAACTTCGAAAAATAAAATAAGCCACTGGGAACTGATTTTTAATGGTTTTAACCCTTCTGAAATTGTGATAATGTTCCCCTTTAAAAGCCACAAAATGCAACGGGTCCATCAGACCCACAAACGCTGGCTGAGTAACAACAATATGAACGTTACACAAGGGTTCAAAGCATACTTGCCAACCCTCCCGAATTTTCCGGGAGACTCCCGAAATTCAGCGCCTCTCCCGAAAACCTCCCGGGACAAATATTCTCCCGAAAATCTCCCGATTTTCAGCCGGAGCTGGAGGCCACGCCCCCTCCAGCTCCATGCGGACCTGAGTGAGGACAGCCTTTTTTCATGACGGGAGGACAACAGGGTGACAAGAACTAAATCATCCAGACTAGAGATAAATTGTATTATTATGTTTATTTTACCTAAAAATAAATATATATATTAATAAAATTTTTTTTTTTTTTACTATTTTTAGCTAAAAACATCAAAATTAATTATATTTTTATTTGTATTTTTTCTGACTCCTTATTACACTCAGCCATAGAATTATATATTAAAATAAACATATTTGAAATAATTAATTTTAAATGATCATAATAATTCATTTAAAATGACCATATTTAATTATTAAAAATAATTGCTTGTTTATCAACAACTTTAACATTTTATTCATTACATTTTGAAGCTCTCAGAAGCCAAGTTATGTTATATTCCTTAAGATTTATTTATGCAAGTTTGAAGTATCAATTACCTAAACACAGTTTTGTTTGCATATTTTCAGGATGTATATATATATATATATGCAAGTTTGAAGTATCAATTATCTAAACACAGTTTTGTTTGCATATTTTCAGGATATATATATATATATATACATACATATATATATATATATATATATATATATATATATATATATATATATATATATATATATATATATATATATATATATATATATATATATATATATGTGTGTGTGTGGGAAAAAAAATCACAAGACTATTTCATCTCTACAGGAACCCCCCCTCATGAAACAGGCCTGTAGAGATGAAATAGTCTTGTGATTTTTTTTCCCACACACACATATATTGCGCTCTACTACGGTATCGAGCAATATTTTTTGGATAACCTTATTAAGACATATATATATATATATATATATATATATATATATATATATATATATATATATATATATATATATATATATATATATATATATATATATATCCTGAAAATATGCAAACAAAACTGTGTTTAGATAATTGATACTTCAAACTTGCATAAATAAATATTAAGGAATATAACATAACTTGGCTTCTGTGAGCTTCAAAATGTAATGAATAAAATGCTATAGTTGTTAAAAAACAAGCAATTATTTTAATAATTAAATATGGTCATTTTAAGTGAATTGTGATCATTTAAAATTAATTATTTCAAATATGTTTATTTTAATGTTTAATTCTATGGTTGGATGTAATAAGGAGTCAGAAAAAATACAAATAAAAATACAATTAATTTTGATGTTTTTAGCAAAATATAGTAAAAATGTATTTCGTTTTTTTTTTATTTTAAATTAGTAAATATATTTATCATCGTGAATTCTAGCTGTCAATATACTCCTCCCCTCTTAACCACGCCCCCCACCCCCACACCTCCCGAAATTGGAGGTCTCAAGGTTGGCAAGTATGGTTCAAAGAAACACCTCGAAATCCAAAAAGTGATCTTCTGATTCACAAAATGTGAGCGTTCCCGTCGAGAAAGGTGAACCTAAGCGCAGCCAACACGTTGTTTGAAGGAAGACAAGAGAGGATTGAACCAAGCCGTCCCCTCTGAAATGACCACCCAAGTCACCGTACCACCCAGCTTGAAACGCAAACATTTCATCATCACTCCCAAGACGGAGCGCGTTCGCCGGATCGTGTAAAAAAAGACTCCTGTGCTCGGAGGCTGTCCAAGACGCTTGACCCCCGGACGCTGCTTTTAATCACGACAGGATGACAGAACTGCCGAGGAATTTCTCTACTCTGTGCCTAAATGGAGCAGTCAGGTTGGATGCCTGCATCCCCTGTCAGTTCTCACGTGGCCATGCTTGTGTTGAAATATGACCCCCCCCACTCGGACCCCCGCTTCCGTGAATACCAAACATTGGCCTTTCTAGCCTCTTCAAGCGGTCTGTTTGATGCAACCTGGCCCGCCGTGCCTACCTGCCTTGTGTTTGTGCGGGGGCCGAATCCAACAATTTTCACGGTCTCGGCACTCTGAGCCTCCGTCCAGCTGTGAGTGCCGAGGGCCACAGCTGAACAAACAGTGGCGGTCTTCTCTACAGCGTGACATGTTTAGAATGACACGTGGGTCCAAAAAGATGGTGGCCACCTGATGTACGGACCACAGAGAACTGATGTGCCTACCCGCAGTCTGCGTCGAGAGGATGCAAAGAAGCCAAGAAAAGAGCCGTTTAGAATTTACAAACCCTGTTTCCATATGCTCAAAACCGAACTCATGCATATCGGCGATGGACCAGACCCACCACCCTTCTTATTTGAGGATACCCCTGTCCACTTTGTCCCTACCATCAGATACCTCGGCTCGACAGTCACCAACACCGGCGACCTCAAACGAGCGGTGGACCGCCGTCGCGCCCTTGCAGCCTCCGTCATGCAGTCCCTGTGGAGACCGTTGTGGCGACACCGGCACATATCTCGGGACACCAAGTTGAGGGTCTACAATTCCTCTGTCATCTCTGTCCTTCTGTACGGCTCGGAAACATGGCCGCTGAATAACATCCTCGCGGCCAGGCTAGATGGCTTTGATTCCAGAGCCCTCAGGAGGATAGAAGGCATCACGTGGAGCCAGCATGTCACCAACAAGACCCTAAGAGAGCTAACCCAACAGCTCCCAGCCTCTCGCCTCGCAGCAATGCGGCGAGTGCGCTGGTACGGCCATGTCATCCGCCTGCCGGGGCAACACCCCACGCGCAAAATCCTGGACTTCAACCCGCAGCGAGCTGGCTGGAGACGCCCTAGAGGCGCCCCCAGGACTCGCTGGCTGGATGTATTAGCCCAGGACCTTAAGGCCTGCAATGTGACTATGGCACAAGCTCAAAACCTTGCCCACAACAGACCCAGATGGAGAGACCTGGTTGCTATGGTCGGCTCTACGCGCCCTGAAGTGCAAGAGGACTAAGTAAGTAAGTAAGTAAGTTTCCATATGAGTTGGGAAATTGTGTTAGATGTAAATATAAACGGAATACAATGATTTGCAAATAATTTTCAACCCATATTCAGTTGAATATGCTACAAAGACAACATATTTGATGTTCAAACTGATAATCATTAACTTTAGAATTTGATGCCAGCAACACGTGACAAAGAAGTTGGGAAAGGTGGCAATAAATACTGATAAAGTTGAGGAATGCTCATCAAACACTTATTTGGAACATCCCACAGGTGTGCAGGCTAATTGGGAACAGGTGGGTGCCATGATTGGGTATTAAAAACAGCTTCCCAAAAAAATGCTCAGTCTTTCACAAGAAAGGATGGGGCGAGGGTCACCACTTTTGTCCACAACTGCGTGAGCAAATAGTCGAACAGTTTAAGAACAACGTTTCTCAAAGTGCAATTGCAAGAAATTTAGGGATTTCAACATCTACGGTCCATAATACACTCTTAGAAATAAAAGTGCTAAGTAGAACCATATAAGGTTCTTCGGCTCGTCCTCATAGGAGAACCCTTTTTGGCTCCAGGTAGAACCTTTTTATAAAGGTTCCACCTGGAACCCTTTTGGAGGGTTCTACCTAGAACTGTGTGTGTAAGGTTCCACCCAGAACCCCCCATGAGAGATTCTACAAAGAACCCACGCAGGGAGTTCCACTAAGAACCCTTTCATGTTTCAAGGGTTTCATCTAGAACCCACACAGGGAGTTCCACTAAGAACCCTTTCGTATTTCAAGGGTTTCATCTAGAACCCACACAGGGAGTTCCACTAAGAACCCTTTTGTATTTCAAGACTTTCATCTAGAACCCACGCAGGGAGTTCCACTAAGAACCCTTTCGTATTTCAAGGGTTTCATCTAGAACCCACACAGGGAGTTCCACTAAGAACCCTTTTGTATTTCAAGACTTTCATCTAGAACCCACGCAGGGAGTTCCACTAAGAACCCTTTCGTATTTCAAGGGTTTCATCTAGAACCCACACAGGGAGTTCTACTAAGAACCCTTTCGTTTGTCAAGGGTTTCATCTAGAACCCATGCAGGGAGTTCCACTAAGAACCCTTTCGTATTTCAAGGGTTTCATCTAGAACCCACACAGGGAGTTCCACTAAGAACCCTTTCATGTTTCAAGGGTTTCGTCTAGAACCCACACAGGGAGTTCCACAAAGAACTCTTTCATGTTTCAAGGGTTTCATCTAGACCTGACACAGGGGGTTCTAAAAACATCCCTTTTCAAAGGTTTTCACCGATAACCGTCTTGTCTTCTGAGGGTTCTATAAAGAACCATATTGTATTCTACAGATCAGTTCAGTTCATATTATATTGTGGTCATTTATCATGTTGACATTGAACAAACATTCAAAACATTTTAATGAGAAAAACATTTATTTAAAGATAGGCACCATTATTGGCAAATGTTATCAGGAAGTATGTCCCTGGTGACACAGGATCTTACCCATGCTTTCAACAATCCCTGAAGAACTCTTTCTTCCAAAAACGGTTCTCTGGATCAAAATAGTTCTTACTGGAACCCTTAGTGTTAGTGAGAACCCTTTTAAAACCAATTATTCAGAAAAGGGGTTTTAAAGGGTTCTCTGGATCAAAATGGTTCTTACTGGAACCATTAGCGTTACCAAGAACCCTTGAAAAACCCTTTCTTTGGGAAAGGGTTTTTCAGAAGCAAATGGTTCCAGTTAGAACCTCATCCCTTGTAGAAGAACCCTTTAGAACCCTTATTTCTAAGAGTGTATCATCAAAAGGTTCAGAGAATCTGGAGAAATCACTCCACGTAAGCGGCATGGCCGGAAACCAACATTGAATGACCGTGACCTTCGATCCCTCAGACGGCACTGTATCAAAAACCGACATCAATCTCTAAAGGATATCACCACATGGGCTCAGGAACACTTCAGAAAACCACTGTCACTAAATACAGTTGGTCGCTACATCTGTAAGTGCAAGTTAAAGCTCGACTATGCAAAGCGAAAGCCATTTATCAACAACATCCAGAAACGCCGCCGGCTTCTCTGGGCCCGAGATCATCTAAGATGGACTCATGCAAAGTGGAAAAGTGTTCTGTGGTCTGACGAGTCCACATTTCAAATTGTTTTTGTAAATATTCGACATCGTGTAATCCGGACCAAAGTTAAAGCGAACCATCCAGACTGTTATCGATGCAAAGTTGAAAAGCCAGCATCTGTGATGGTATGGGGGTGCATTAGTGCCCAAGGCATGGGTAACTTACACATCTGTGAAGGCACCATTAATGCTGAAAGGTTCATACAGGTTTTGGAACAACATATGCTGCCATCTAAGCGCCGTCTTTTTCATGGACGCCCCTGCTTATTTCAACAAGACAATGCCAAGCCACATTCAGCACGTGTTACAACAGCGTGGCTTCGTAAAAAAAAGAGTGCGGGTACTTTCCTGGCCCGCCTGCAGTCCAGACCTGTCTCCTATCGAAAATGTGTGGCGCATTATGAAGCGTAAAATACGACAGCGGAGACCCCTGACTGTTGAACGACTGAAGCTCTACATAAAACAAGAATGGGAAATAATTCCACCTGAGAAGCTTCAACAATTAGTTTCCTCAGTTCCCAATCGTTTATTGAGTGTTGTTAAAAGAAAAGGTGATGTAACACAGTGGTGAACATGCCCTTTCCCAACTACTTTGGCACGTGTTGCAGCCAGGAAATTCTAAGTTAATTATTATTTGCAAAAAAAAAGAAAGTTTATGAGTTTGAACATCAAATATTCAACTGAATATGGGTTGAAAAGGATTTGCAAATCATTGTATTCCGTTTATATTTACATCTAACACAATTTCCCAACTCATATGGAAACGGGGTTTGTACTTGACCAGCTTGATAACTATGCTTAATATTACAGATGTCCGATAAATGCTTTAAAATGTGATATCGGAAATGATCGGTGTCGGTTTTAACCTCCCGATTTTCCCGGGAGACTCCCAAATTTCAGTGCCTGCCTCTCCCGAAAATCTCCCAGGGCAACCATTCTCCCGATTTCCACCTGGCCAACATTATTGGGGGCGTGCCTTAAAGGCACTGCCTTTAGCGTCCACTACGACCTGTCGTCACGTCCGTTTTTCCTCCATACAAACAGCGTGTCGGCCCAGTCACATAATATATGTGGCTTTTACACACACACAAGTGAATGCAAGGAATACTTGGTCAACAGCCATACAGGTCACTCTGAGGGTGGCCGTATAAACAACTTTAACACTGTTACAAATATGCGCCACACTGTGAACCCACACCAAACAAGAATGACAAACACATTTCGGGAGAACATCCGCACCGTAACACAACATAAACACAACAGAACAAATACCCAGAAACCCTTGCAGCACTAACTCTTTCGGGACGCCACCAACATCTAGCATATTAACTTGCATCAGATTACTTGCAATATTAAATGGTAAGCATGTTAGCATGTAAGTCAATACTTTCTAATATTTAGTCTATTATCGCTGTCAATGTTAGAAATGCTAATACAAATTTGGGGTACCTGCTAATAATAAGAGTTTTACCATTTCTACAGTTGATTAGTGTAATATCAAAGGTTCGAATACCTATAGTTTTGATGTGAGCGTGTTAGCATGCTTATACTGATATATATGAGTATAACCATACATATAAATACTATAAATATCAAAGTTCATACAATTTTAGGCATTGCAAACATGCTGGCGAGCTATAAAAAAAAAAAAAAGGGTTCTGGGAACTTAAATCTCAGACGTTTGAGCTAACAATCTATCATCGTTGTCTAGAATGTTCTGATCCAGAAAGGAATGGCAGACAGAGTTGGGTTGCATTTTCCAGACATTCTCAATCACAAAGACAATCTACTCTGGCAAGGAAGCACTTTGGCTACTTCACACGCAAACCTTTTCAATTGGGATTTATCTCGGTTCTCTTTCTTGACCCAATAAAAATATCCAACGTCTGTGCCTTAACTGCAAAAAGTGAAATCTAAGTAAGATGAAATATGTCAAATAAGGGTGACATTTCCTTATTTTCTGTCTGATAAGATAATTCTTCTCACTAAACAGATTTTATGTTAGAGTGTTTTACTTGTTTTAAGTGTTTTGCTCCTAAATGATCTCAGTAAGATATTACAGCTTGTTGCTGAGATTTGATGACCTATATTGAGTAAAACATGCTTGAAACTAGAATATCAAGTGTTGCAAAGCTGTGTCATCAACACTCACAAGTATAAAACTACTTTTTTAAAGTCATCATTTCTTATTTCAAGCATGAAAAAAAAATCATGACTTTGACACAATTGTGTCTCATAATTAAAACAGATGACAGCCAAATGGACTTTGCTGTTTTATTTTCAATGAAACAATAGAAAATAGGTACTCATATAGTAGTACAGTTGGCACAGTACAGTAAACTGACAGTTAATATTTAAACATTTATAAATAAAGTTGATTTGATTTGATTTGATTTAACATGTGACATATATACATATATATATATATATATATATATATATATATATATATATATATATATATATATATATATATATTAGAGATGCGCGGTTTGCGGGCACAACCGCGGAGTCGGGCGGATGAAAATTAAAAAAAATTAGATTTTATCCGCGGGTTGGGTCGGGTCGGGCGGTTGAAATAAAAAAAAATTAGATTTTAAATAGATTCAGGCGGGTGGCAGTTAAACCAATTCGGAAATATATATACATAGTTAAATGTTGTTACCCGCATACGAAAAACGAGCAGGCACCTGCAGCATATGCCACAACAGAAGAAAAAAAAAAAAAGAGATGGACACTTTTACGGAGCGGAGAAGGGACGCCTCGCCGGGGTCCGGGACCGAGGCCCCTTCCCCCGAGAGGGTCCCACAGGGAGCCGTAGCTGAGGTGATCCGCGAGAAGGGCCCGACGCACGTCCAGGGTCACCACCGCGCCCACCGCACCGACACCCCGCCTCGTCCGCCTTCGCCGCGGCCGGCGTCACGCGCAGCAGGTAAGCAGCTTACCTGCCCGTCACCCCCGTGGTCGGGGGCTCGTAACAGGGGTCACTCCGCGCGCTCCGCCCGCGCAGCTTACCTGCCCGCCACCCCTGTTGCCGGGGGCGCGTAACAGGGGTCACTCCGCGCGCAGTGCGCTCACGAAAGGGGTGGGGCTCACCCTGGTTGATATAGACAGCAGGACGGTGGCCATGGAAGTCGGAACCCGCTAAGGAGTGTGTAACAACCCACCTGCCGAATCAACTAGCCCTGAAAATGGATGGCGCTGGAGCGTCGGGCCCATACCCGGCCGTCGCCGGCAGCGAGACGCGCTTGGAGGTGCGCTCAGCGCGGCTCCCATATGATTGCGCACTGGTGTGCGTCTGGGTCGTGACAGCGTGGCACGCGAATGTCTGTGCTGCATTGGATCAGTCTCCTTTCTTTAACAGGCAAAAGATTTATAACCTCACTAATGCCTTGCATCGTCTATATTAGATATATAACAACGGGCGGGTGCGGTTCTGATCAAATGTTACATCAGGTGGATGGCGGATGGTTGACGACTTTCTGATGCGGTTGCGGATGAAATGATTGCCTATCCGCGCATCTCTAATATATATATATATATATATATATATATATATATATATATATATATATATATATATATATATATATATATATATATATATATATTCCTTGCTTACTAATTGACTGAAAGAGCATGATGCACTTGGCGCGATGATGTCATGTTATCCATGGAAAAATGCATTTTTAGACAATATGATTTGCCTGAGCGGCTAGGAGACCCCGAGAGTAACAAGCGCTTGCCTTGTTGCCTTTCCATTAAGAACAATAAATTAGTTTTTAGCAGTGACGTACGGTCACTAGAGGCAGGTGAGGCGGGGCCTCACCTGCCATCATGGAAAGAAAAAAAATGTAAAAAAAAAAAAAAAAATTAATTAAATTGTTATATGTATCCAGTGATTATACTATAAAGTTATTTTCCATTTAACTTCACCAGTTTTAGATTATTTTTATTCAAAATCGCTGAATTTTCACATTTTCCGTTCAAATACTGAGAAGAGACGGTGCGGTGATCAGCAGCCAGTTGAGGCACGTCACTCAGTGCCTCAACATGGATTGTGCAGTGAGACCGTATTGCTATCCATCCCTCCATCCATCCATTTTCTACCGCTTATTCCCTTTTGGGGTTGCGGGGGGCGCTGGAGCCTATCTCAGCTACAATCGGGCGGAAGGCGGGGTACACCCTGGACAAGTCGCCACCTCATCGCAGGGCCAACACATAGACAGACAACATTCACACTCACATCCACACACTAGGGCCAATTTAGTGTTGCTATATGAACTATATTATACATTTCCATAGTTTAGTTAGCTGAGGTATATAATGTACAGTGTATTTTGTCAACAACTGTATGTGTGTAACGTATTTCTTGTGCTGAGCAATCATAAAACTGCTGCGAAGATGCACTGGGTGAGGCTCGCAGTAATCCCGCCTCCTGGTGCCGGTTAAGGCACCTCCGCCGCAGACTGCACCCCCCGACGGGAGCGCCACACCAACCAAAGCCCACACCATACTTGCCAACCTTGAGACCTCCAATTTCGGGAGATGGGGGTGTGGGGGCGTGGTCGGGGGTGGGGCGGGGCGTGGTTAAGAGGGGAGGAGTATATTGACAGCTATATATATATACATATATATATATATATATATATATATATATATATATATATATATATAAATATATATATATATATATATATATATATATATATATATATATATATATATATATAAATATATATATATATATATATATATATATATATATATATATATATATATATATATATATATATATATATATATATATATATATATATATCCTGAAAATATGCAAACAAAACTGTGTTTAGATAATTGATACTTCAAACTTGCATAAATAAATATTAAGGAATATAACATAACTTGGCTTCTGAGAGTTTCAAAATGTAATGAATAAAATGCTAAAGTTGTTGATAAACAAGCAATTATTTTAATAATTAAATATGGTCATTTTAAATGAATTATTATGATAATTTAAAATCAATTATTTCAAATATGTTTATTTTAATGTATAATTCTATGGCTGGATGTAATAAGGAGTCACAAAAAAATACAAATAAAAATACAATTAATTTTGATGTTTTTAGCAAAATATAGTAAAAATGTATTTAGTTTTGTTTGTTTTTTTAAGTTAATAAATATATTTATTTTTAGGTAAAATAAACATAATACATTTTATCTCTAGTCTGGATGATTTAGTTCTTGTCACCCTGTTGTCCTCCCGTCGTGAAAAAAGGCTGTCCTCACTCAGGTCCGCATGGAGCTGGAGGGGGCGTGGCCTCCAGCTCCGGCTGAAAATCGGGAGATTTTCGGGAGAATATTTGTCCCGGGAGGTTTACGGGAGAGAGCGCTGAATTTCGGGAGTCTCCCGGAAAATTCGTGGAGGGTTGGCAAGTATGGCCCACACCCAAACCCTCCACGTGCAAGACCGAATCCACCCAAAAAAAGTCACTTAACAAGAAGCCAAAAAGTGCAAAAACAACATTGCTCGCGCCGGAGGAGCCGTGAACGACTGCAGGGACACAACATTAGGTACACCTGCAGACTGCAGCACGGATTTCATATTTCATTCATTCACAACTCCTCCAACACGAACACCACTGTTCCCGCACTTATAAGTAAAGGTAAGACCGTAATAATGTTTTTTTAATTAAATGTGCTTTTTTGTGTGCTACAGTTTGTATGTGTAAAGTTAAAGTTAAGTTAAAGTACCAATGATTGTCACACACACACTAGGTGTAATGAAATGTGTCCTCTGCATTTGACCCGTCCCTTGATCACCCCCTGGGATGTGAGGGGAGCAGTGGGCAGCAGCGGCGCCGCGCCCGGGAATAATTGTTGGTGATTTAACCCCCAATTCCAAGCCTTGATGCTGAGTGCCAAGCAGGGAAGAATGCTGGTATGAGCTTTTAAACATAACCCGTTAACTGCTGCCAATCAAATGGTGAATAAGATACTCTTTAGGGTTCATATGTTTGTAAATCTGACTGTGATGAAGTCAGTGCCTCACCAGTCATCAACCTCACCGCACGTCACTGCTTTTTAGTATAAATTTGCTGGTTTTAAGAAATGTAATGCCGAGCGCATATCATTATGTCAAGATAATGGCACTAGCATTTACTTTAATTTAAGAATATTTTTCAACATATTGAAAAAAAAAGGTCTAATTTTGTTTTTTCTACCAAGAAAAATGCACTTGTTATGAGTGAGAATATACTTATTTGAAGGTATTTTTGGGTTTGTTGAGGTTATCTAATTAGGGCCCGCATAACATGCTTCAAAACTCACCATATTTGACCCACACATCAGGACCTGCGAAAATTGCCTTTTAATAAAAAACCGAACCCCAAAACTCAAAATTGCGCTCTAGCGCCCCCTAGGAAGAAAAAAAACTAGACTGCCTGTAACTCCCACTAGGAAGGTCGGAGAGACATGAAACAAATACCTCTATGTAGGTCTGACTCAGATCTAGATTTCATAATAGTACATCCTCGGGCTAAAATCAACAGGAAGTTGGCAATTCCCCCTTCAAGACAAAAAAGTACTAAAAACAGTCACTTTTGCCTCTTTGAGCTGTAATTTGACCCCCTTAACATGCTTCAAAACTCACCAAACTGAACACACACATCAGGACTGGCAAAAATTGCGATCTAATAAAAAAACCTAACCCCAAATCTCAAAATTTTTGAATAAAACGCACAAAAAACTGCTCCTCGGAAGAAAAAAATGACACAACTGCCCGTAACTCTCACTGGGAAGGTCGGAGAGACATGAAACAAAAACCTCTATGTAGGTCTCACTCAGACCTACATTTCATAGATTGACAACCCCCAGCAAAAATCAACAGGAAGTTTGCTATTACCCCTTCAAAACAAAATTTTTGTAAAAATTGGTCACCTTCCTTCTGAGCGCGTTTGTCGTTTCGGCTTCAAACTAACACAGGAGAGAGATTGAACCCTTGTGTATAAAAGTATAGAACAGCGTATTTCTAACTGCTCCGGTTTTGATTTTATGACCCTTCAAAGAACCGCTGCGCTGATGCTGCTGGGCTGCTGTTTTTTCTAGATGGCTGCTTAAAAGCAGGAAGCACCAGCGTGCCTACACAATGCAGACAAGGTAGGTACACTAGACAAAAGTCTTGGGACACTTATGACTACCACCGGACAAAAGTATTGGGACACTTAGGACGACAACTGGACAAAAGTTTTGTGACACTTGGGGCTACAACTTGACAAAAGTATTGGGAAATTTAGGACTACCACTAAACAAAAGTATTGGGACATTTACACCGAAAACTGGGCAAAAGTATTGGGACACTTGGGACTAAAACTTGACAAAAGTATTGGGACACTTAGGACTACAACTGGACAAAAGTATTGGGACACTTGGGACTACCACTTGACAAAAGTATTGGGACACTTAGGACTACAACTTGACAAAAGTATTGGGAAATTTAGGACTAGCACCTGCCAAAAACTGTAAATAAGTATTGGGACACTTAGGACTAGCACCTGCCAAATACGCGGGCCCGACCAATGCTGCTTGCAGCTTTAATTTGACTTGTTTTGTAAAGTCTTGACAAGCCAAATTTTCTTGTTCTATTGGCAGATAAATGTCCTTAGTTCAAGTAAAATACCCCTCATTTTTTAAATGTTCTTATTATTTTTGAGCACTGACTTTTTGCAACGTACACTTCATGTTTCTCAGCACCGACTTGTTTCAAAGGGTGAGTCCTCAGAGAGGTCTCTTCAAAAACAAAACCTTTGAACGACTCAGGCTCCGTTGCGTTAAAAATCCCAGCGTTAGGAGGATAAAAGCAATTAACTCTCTGGCTGGCCAAAAAAAAAAAAAAAAAAGACGTCTTCTTTTTAAGATGCGCCCCGGAGGGAGGGCACTATTGAAGGTCTTCATTCATGCAGCTTCACAGAAGCCTGTCAGTAAACATGCCACCAATGTCTGCCTGCGAGCCTCAATCTGCACCCACCACTCACCCAAAGGACCGCAGTAAAACGCTGGTTTCTCTCCTTAAAATTCCGAACTTGGAACCGCTTCCGCCTCCGGAAGACATCTATTCTCTCAACAATTTGAATTGGGATATATTTCTAGTTTCAAGACAGAAGATAGCTGAAAATCCCTGTTTTTCTTCGTAAAATCAGATTGTCAGAAAAATTGTATGTAAATTATCAAAAAACTTTCCGTTCTCTAAGTTCCCAATGAACAGACAAGAGGTTGTCTTTGTTGCACCAAGCAAAGGCTTGGAAAATTCCATTGTGTACGATGGGAGGAGACGGGATGGGGGTTATCTATTGTCATCGAAGACCTGCTCAGGCTGAATCCAGGACCAGAGGTGGGTAGAGTAGCCAGAAATTGTACTCAAGTAAGAGTACTGTTACTTTAGAGATTTATTACTCAAGTAAAAGTAAGGAGTAGTCACCCAAATATTTACTTAAAAAAAAGTATAAAGTATGTTGTGAAAAAACTACTCAAGTACTGAGTAACTGATGAGTAACATACACACTCATATCATATATATATATATATATATATATATATATATATATATATATATATATATATATATATATACATACATACATACATATACATTGATATATACAGTATATAATTTATAAGTATTTATTTTGCTGTTTTTGTTTACATATTAAAGGTGTTTTAATGAATATACATGCATGTTTAACATATAGATTCCTTTCTTTAATGAAGACTAGAATATAAGTTGGTGTATTACCTGATTCTGATGACTTGCGTTGATTGTAATCAGACAGTCGTGATGATAACGTCCACGTTTTCAAATGGAGGAGAAGAAAAGTTCCTCCTTTCTGTCTAATACCACATGAAAGTGGTGGGTTTTTGGCATCTTATTTGTCCAGCTTCCATATTTGTTTTTATACACTTTACAAGAAATATATTGGTGTCAAACTCCGTAGCTTGCTAGCTTGTTTACGCTGGCTTTCGGAGACTCTTGTTTTGAAAGCGCAGGCGCGATGGCGCGGCACTTTTATTGTGAAGACATGCAGGAACGTCCTCATGTGCGGTCAGTCTTGAGGCTTTTGACGGTACGGTTGAAATAAAACAAGTATCTTTTTTCCTTCACACTTTTGATTGATTGATTGGAACTTTTATTATTAGATTGCACAGTACAGTATATATTCTGTACAATTGACCACTAAATGGTAACACCCCAATAAGTTTTTCAACTTGTTTAAGTCAGGTCATGTGACCACCTGGCTCTGTTTGATTGGTCCAACGTCACCAGTGACTGCATCTGATTGGTGGAACGAAGTGAAACGTCACCAGTAAGGCAGGCACTATGAAGGTCTGTCTGACAGACCAAAACAAACAAAGCGTGCATTAACAGATCGATAAAAATTAGTAGCGAGTAGCGAGCTGAATGTAGATAAAAGTAGCGGAGTAAAAGTAGCGTTCCTTCTCTATAAATATACTTAAGTAAAAGTAAAAGTATGTTGCATTAAAACTACTCTTAGAAGTACAATTTATCCCAAAAGTTACTCAAGTAGATGTAACGGAGTAAATGTAGCGCGTTACTACCCACCTCTGTCCAGGACTAGCCCAAGCCCGAGGCATCTTTTTCTTTTGTGTTAATGTGATCGAAAACAATGACTGTTTACATACTCCCCATTCCTTTAGAAACAGATGTTGTTATGTAAACAGGGAAAGTCCAAATAAAAAGAGGTGGCGTACAATCTTTCGCCAGAGCGTGGGTGACACCTTTCTCCTCAATTGAGTCCAAATTTAAGTCTGTCTCTTTTTCATACTTGCCAACCCTCCCGGATTTTCCGGGAGACTCCCGAAATTCAGCGCCTCTCCCGAAAACCTCCCGGGACAAATTTTCTCCCGAAAATCTCCCGAAATTCAGGCGGAGCTGGAGGCCACGCCCCCTCCAGCTCCATGCGGACCTGAGTGACGTGTTGACAGCCTGTTCACACGTCCGCTTTCCCACAATTTAAACAGCTAATGATTGAGGGCGAGTTCTTGGTTTCTTATGTGGGTTTATTGTTAGGCAGTTTCATTAACGTCCTCCCAGCGCGGTAACAACACACAACAATAGCAGTCAAATTTTCGTCTGCCGTAAACAGCAATGTTGTGACACTTTTAAACATGACAATAAGGCCATCTACTGTACATGCTATTGTGACCCACCCATAATGTGTCACATTTTTGTGTTGATTTATTTATTTTATTTTGTGGTTTGAATTCGTTTTTGGAGCTGTCATTACACATTTATCAGTATTCACATTGGTCAGTAGGGGGCAGTAGGGCGTTTCTTCCCAATTGAATGCTATCACCTGCAGACCGGAAGTGTCTTGTCATTCTGATGAGCGCGACCAGTCTGTGAACAATTGAAACGTCCTGTGTGCTTTTTCCTCCTGTATAACAGGTTAGTTTTGGTGAATCAACTCACTGAATAATATCCATGTGATCTTTATTAGTTTAAGTACACATTCTGATGGTGGAGCCTAACTCTAAAGTGTTTGTGAGTTGTAGTTTGTATTTGTGAATGAATCCAGTGCACAGCTGCAGTAATCAATACAAAAAGGCGACGTGAGTGCGCAATGTTTATATAGGAACTTCTGATCCTAATTCAGACTCCCAAATTAAAACTCCTGTTTTCTTATGGATTTTATAATGTATATTTGTATAATGTGTGTGTTCTGAAATAGTGACAGAGAATAGAACAAGGATGGACAATTCAACCCTTAACTCAATGAGTAGATGAATGTTATGTGTGTGTATATGTGTAAACAAATGAACACTGAAATTTAAGTATTTATTTTATATATATATATATATATATATATATATATATATATATATATATATATATATATATATATATATATATATATATATATATATGTAATAAAATATATGTATATATAGCTAGAATTCACTGAAAGTCAAGTATTTCTTATATATATATCTTAACCACGCCCCCCACCTCCCGAAATCGGAGGTCTCAAGGTTGGCAATTATGCTCTGTTTAATTCTTTGCCTCTTGTCTTGTTTAATAAATGTCATCAGTGTTTGAACCTGACACAGATCCTTATTTTATTTTTGGTTGATACCAAAAAAAAAAAAAGTGCTCAAAGTTCAAACTAAATTGGCCCTACAACATACCTTTTGTTATTATGATTCATGCATTTTTTAATATACAAATAAATGAGCTCATGATTGCAAAATGTTGGGGTAATGTTTGAGTACTGCGCTGCTAGAAACCACAATTGTGAACTATTTTGCTTATTTTATGTAGAATTCAGCATGCAATATTACTGAAAATAAGCACATTGGTTTGACACAGAAAGGGCCTGGTGATAAAAAAAATAATTATAGACAAAAATAGAGACGTGAAGTGATGCAATACATTACCGATCCAAAGTTCTAGATCTATCTATCAATCCATTCCATTTTCTATACCGCTCATCCTCGCTAGGGTCGCGGGTATGTCCAGTATTAATGTACAAATATACTGTATGTCGGTATGGGTATGTCCAGTATATATGTACGTATATGGTAAATGGGTTGTACCAGTATATATGTACGTATATGGTAAATGGGTTATACCAGTATATATGTACGTATATGGCAAATGGGTTATACCAGTATATATGTACGTATACGGTAAATGGGTTATACCAGTATATATGTACGTATATGGTAAATGGGTTATACCAGTATATATGTACGTATATGGTAAATGGGTTGTACCAGTATATATCTACGTATATGGTAAATGGGTTATAACAGTATCTATGTACGTATAGGGTAAATGGGTTGTACCAGTATATATGTACGTATATGGTAAATGGGTTATACCAGTATATATGTACGTATATGGTAAATGGGTTATACCAGTATACATGTACGTATATGGTAAATGGGTTATACCAGTATACATGTACGTATGTGGTAAATGGGTTATACCAGTATACATGTACGTATGTGGTAAATGGGTTATACCAGTATATATGTACGTATATGGTAAATGGGTTATACCAGTATACATGTACGTATGTGGTAAATGGGTTATACCAGTATATATGTACGTATATGGTAAATGGGTTATACCAGTATATATGTACGTATATGGTAAATGGGTTATATCAGTATATATGTACGTATATGGTAAATGGGTTGTACCAGTATATATGTACATTTATGGTAAATGGGTTATACCAGTATATATGTACGTATATTGTAAATGGGTTATACCAGTATATATGTACCTATATGGTAAATGGGTTATACCAGTATATATGTACATATATGGTGAATGGGTTATACCAGTATATATGTACATATACGGTAAATGGGTTATACCAGTATATATGTACGTATATGGTAAATGGGTTATACCAGTATATATGTACGTATATGGTAAATGGGTTATACTTGTATAGCGCTTTTCTACCTTCAAGGTACTCAAAGCGCTTTGACACTATTTCCACATTCACCCATTCACACACACATTCACACACTGATGGCGGAAGCTGCCATGCAAGGCCCTAACCACCACCCATCAGGAGCAAGGGTGAAGTGTCTTGCTCAAGGACACAACGGACGTGACTAGGTTGGTAGAAGCTGGGGATCGAACCAGGAACCCTCAGGTCTTTGGGCACCACATTGTTCGATTCGATTCTTGGGGGCAATGATTCGATTCAGAATGGATTTTTGATTCAAAACGATTCTTGATTTAAAATCAATACTTTTTTTAATAACATTAACTACATTCCTCCATAGAATAGATACATATCTCTAACACATTTCTATATTTTTAAAATAAAAAAATAAAAAAATCTACCCACACATTTAATTAAGATATCAGAGGTCACCAACCTTTTCGAGCCCCGGGTGTCAGCCCAAAATCGTATTTTTCTGGCTTCGCGCTGGAACGTCTTTGTTGCTTATTACTGCCGTCACTGGTGGCCATTGGAACTGCAGTCAGTGGAAATGCATGCCATGCTTGAAGTAAAAGATGATGATTTTTTTAAGTATTTATCAACTTTCAGCAATGACAAACCAAATATGTTGTCCAACCTAAGACTTTTAAAGTAATGGGGTAAACAACATGTACTAAGTCATCAGTATTTATTGCATTAAATCTGACATACAGTGTCATTTTCAACAGTCGTGTTCAAGCACATTTTTTAACATATGATAGTAAACTTTTCATTGTTATTGCACATTCTCATTTTCCAATTGACAGCTAATTCTAAGACTAAAACCAACAATTGGTTAGTTCTACTGTGTATCTAGTTATATTCCACAGGGCTCTATTTGTATCACAAGCTTGCATTAGCCACACTGCTGTGTAGAGATGTCCGATAATATCAGACTGCCGATATCATCGGCCGATAAATGCTTTAAAATGTAATATCGTTTTCAAAAAGTAAAATGTATGACTTGTATGACTTCTCCCTACGGACGTAGGGAGAAGTACAGAGCAGTTGCGTCTCCCAGTCAGCAGCCCCTCCCCCCACGACTGCAGCATGAGAAGTTTACTGGCGACGCTTGATGACCTCATCAAACCGCCGCGAGCGGAGCATAACGACAACAAGAGTGTGTTGTTGCCGGTGCTGTAGCCGTGGCTAACAAGCCAGCTTGCTCGGTGACTAACTAACGACACCGTGTCTATGGTTTGGGATTATTTTAAAGTGTCTCTGACATTTTTTGTTTTTTTTATTTTGGTGTTCTGCTGACCTCGACTGCGGATGTTGTGGATCGGTGGAGGGAATACTTCGAAGACCTCCTCAATCCCACCAACACATCTTCCTATGAGGAAGCAGTGCCTGGGGAGTCTGTGGTGGGCTCTCCTATTTCTGGGGCTGAAGTTGCTGAGGTAGTTAAAAAGCTCCTCGTTGGCAAGGCCCCAGGGGTAGATGAGATCCGCCCGGAGTTCCTTAAGGCTCTGGATGCTGTGGGGCTGTCTTGGTTGACAAGACTCTGCAGCATCGCGTGGACATCGGGGGCGGTACCTCTGGATTGGCAGACCGAGGTGGTGGTTCCTCTCTTTAAGAAGGGGAACCGGAGGGTGTGCTCTAACTATCGTGGGATCACACTCCTCAGCCTTCCCGGTAAGGTCTATTCAGGTGTACTGGAGAGGAGGCTACGCCGGATAGTCGAACCTCGGAGTCAGGAGGAACAGTGTGGTTTTCGTCCTGGTCATGGAACTGTGGACCAGCTCTATACTCTCGGCAGGGTCCTTGAGGGTGTGTTTTGTGGACTTGGAGAAGGCATTCGACCGTGTCCCTCGGGAAGTCCTGTGGGGAGTGCTCAGAGAGTATGGGGTATCGGACTGTCTGATTGTGGCAGTCCGCTCCCTGTATGATCAGTGCCAGAGCTTGGTCCGCATTGCCGGCAGTAAGTCGGACACGTTTCCAGTGAGGGTTGGACTCCGCCAAGGCTGCCCTTTTGTCACCCATTCTGTTCATAACTTTTATGGACAGAATTTCTAGGCGCAGTCAAGGCGTTGAGGGGATCTGGTTTGGTGGCTGCAGGATTAGGTCTCTGCTTTTTGCAGATGATGTGGTCCTGATGGCTTCATCTGGCCAGGATCTTCAGCTCTCACTGGATCGGTTCGCAGACGAGTGTGAAGCGACTGGGATGAGAATCAGCACCTCCAAGTCAGAGTCCATGGTTCTCGTCCGGAAAAGGGTGGAGTGCCATCTCCGGGTTGGGGAGGAGATCTTGCCCCAAGTGGAGGAGTTCAAGTACCTCGGAGTCTTGTTCACGAGTGAAGGAAGAGTGGATCGTGAGATCGACAGGCGGATCGGTGCGGCGTCTTCAGTAATGCGGACGCTGTATCGATCCGTTGTGGTGAAGAAGGAGCTGAGCCGGAAGGCAAAGCTCTCAATTTACCGTTCGATCTACGTTCCCATCCCCACCTATGGTCATGAGCTTTGGGTTATGACCGAAAGGACAAGATCACGGGTACAAGCGGCCGAAATGAGTTTCCTCCGCCGGGTGGCGGGGCTTTCCCTTAGAGATAGGGTGAGAAGCTCTGCCATCCGGGGGGAGCTCAAAGTAAAGCCGCTGCTCCTCCACATCGAGAGGAGCCAGATGAGGTGGTTCGGGCATCTGGTCAGGATGCCACCCGAACGCCTCTCTTTAATTCGCCAAAATTCACCCATTTAGAGTTCGGAAATCGGTTAAAAAAATATATGGTCTTTTTTCTGCAACATCAAGGTATATATTGACGCTTACATAGGTCTGGTGATAATTTTCCCCTTTAAAGACTCCGCCGAGAAAAAACAAAAATACAACAAAAAACACCCTTGTCTCAACGCAGCATTTCAGAAGCTCTGACTGACTGCTAGGCCACTTCAAGCACTCACCACTAGCTTGCAGCACATTTGTGTTACTCATGCAAATTCGTTAGAGCAGGGCAGATTGAGCCCAGTTTATACTTTCCTGTTATACAGTATACCAGGCAGTCTTGCACTAAAGGAGGACTATGTTATTGTTTACTTTATGACTCTAGTATACTCTGGACTGAAGCTGTGTGCCTTCATTGTTTTTGTAGCTGTCGTTTTGAGGCATGTTTAAAAAGAATAAAAAAATAATGCACTTTGTGAAAGTCAAAGTATAGTACAAACCCTGTTTCCATATGAGTTGGGAAATCGTGTTAGATGTAAATATAAACGGAATACAATGATTTGCAAATCATTTTCAACCCATATTCAATTGAATGCACTACAAAGACAACATATTTGATGTTCAAACTCATAAACTTTATTTTTTTGCAAATAATAATTAACTTAGAATTTCATGGCTGCAACACGTGCCAAAGTAGTTGGGAAAGGGCATGTTCACCACTGTGTTACATGGACTTTCCTTTTAACAACACTCAATAAACAATTGGGAACTGAGGAAACTAATTGTTGAAGCTTTGAAAGTGGAATTCTTTCCCATTCTTGTTTTATGTAGAGCTTCAGTCGTTCAACAGTCCGGGGTCTCCGCTGTCGTATTTTACGCTTTATAATGCGCCACACATTTTCGATGGGAGACAGGTCTGGACTGCAGGCGGGCCAGGAAAGTACCCGCACTCTTTTTTTACGAAGCCACGCTGTTGTAACACGTGCTGAATGTGGCTTGACATTGTCTTGCTGAAATAAGCAGGGGCGTCCATGAAAAAGACGGCGCTTAGATGGCAGCATATGTTGTTCCAAAACCTGTATGTACCTTTCAGCATTAATGGTGCCTTCACAGATGTGTAAGTTACCCATGCCTTGGGCACTAATGCACCCCCATACCATCACAGATGCTGGCTTTTCAACTTTGCGTCGATAACAGTCTGGATGGTTCGCTTTAACTTTGGTCCGGATTACACGATGTCGGATATTTCCAAAAACAATTTGAAATGTGGACTCGTCAGACCACAGAACACTTTTCCACTTTGCATGAGTCCATCTTAGATGAGCTCAGGCCCAGCGAAGCCGACGGCGTTTCTGGGTGTTGTTGATAAACGGTTTTCGCTTTGCATAGTAGAGCTTTAACTTGCACTTACAGATGTAGCGACCAACTGTATTTAGTGACAGTGGTTTTCTGAAGTGTTCCTGAGCCCATGTGGTGATATCCTTTAGAGATTGATGTCGGTTTTTGATACAGTGCCGTCTGAGGGATGGAAGGTCACGGTCATTCAATGTTGGTTTCGGGCCATCCCGCTTATGTGGAGTGATTTCTCCAGATTCTCTGAACCTTTTGATGATTTTATGGACCGTAGATGTTGAAATCCCTAAATTTCTTGCAATTGCACTTTGAGAAACGTTGTTCTTAAACTGTTTGACTATTTGCTCACGCAGTTGTGGACAAAGGGGTGTACCTCCCCCCCATCCTTTCTTGTGAAAGACTGAGCATTTTTTGGGAAGCTGTTTTTATACCCAATCATGGCACCCACCTGTTCCCAATTAGCCTGTTCACCTGTGGGATGTTCCAAATAAGTGTTTGATGAGCATTCCTCAACTTTATCAGTATTTATTGCCACCTTTCCCAACTTCTTTGTCACGTGTTGCTGCCATCAAATTCTAAAGTTAATGACTATTTGCAAAAAAAAAAAAAAGTTTATCATTTTGAACATCAAATATGTTGTCTTTGTAGCATATTCAACTGAATATGGGTTGAAAATGATTTGCAAATCATTGTATTCCGTTTATATTTACATCTAACACGATTTCCCAACTCATATGGAAACAGGGTTTGTACTTCCCATAGTTGTAGTGGGTCTCAGGGAGAGCATGTCCCAAATTCCAAGCTGCTGTTTTGAGGCATGTTAAAAAAAAAAAAAGCACTTTGTGACTTCAATAATAAATATGGCAGTGCCATGTTGGCACTTTTTTTTTCCATATCATGAGTTGATTTATTTAGGAAAACCTTGTAACAAGGTATGTCAACAAATTAGGCATAATAATGTGTTAATGGAAAACGACTTCCGGACGGCTTCGAAGCGATTCTGGACCACCATCCGCCGCCTCAGGAAGGGGAAGCAGTGCACTATCAACACCGTGTATGGTGAGGATGGTGTTCTGCTGACCTCGACTGCGGATGTTGTGGATCGGTGGAGGGAATACTTCGAAGACCTCCTCAATCCCACCAACACGTCTTCCTATGAGGAAGCAGTGCCTGGGGAATCTGTGGTGGGCTCTTCTATTTCTGGGGCTGAGGTTGCTGAGGTAGTTAAAAAGCTCCTCGGTGGCAAGGCCCCGGGGGTGGATGAGATCCGCCCGGAGTTCCTTAAGGCTCTGGATGCTGTGGGGCTGTCTTGGTTGACAAGACTCTGCAGCATCGCGTGGACATCGGGGGCGGTACCTCTGGATTGGCAGACCGGGGTGGTGGTTCCTCTCTTTAAGAAGGGGAACCGGAGGGTATGTTCTAACTATCGTGGGATCACACTCCTCAGCCTTCCCGGTAAGGTCTATTCAGGTGTACTGGAGAGGAGGCTACGCCGGATAGTCGAACCTCGGATTCAGGAGGAACAGTGTGGTTTTCGTCCTGGTCGTGGAACTGTGGACCAGCTCTATACTCTCGGCAGGGTCCTTGAGGGTGCATGGGAGTTTGCCCAACCAGTCTACATGTGTTTTGTGGACTTGGAGAAGGCATTCGACCGTGTCCCTCGGGAAGTCCTGTGGGGAGTGCTCAGAGAGTATGGGGTATCGGACTGTCTGATTTTGGCGGTCCGCTCCCTGTATGATCAGTGTCAGAGGTTGTTCCGCATTGCCGGTAGTAAGTCGGACACGTTTCCAGTGAGGGTTGGACTCCGCCAAGGCTGCCCTTTGTCACCGATTCTGTTCATAACTTTTATGGACAGAATTTCTAGGCGCAGTCAAGGCGTTGAGGGGATCTGGTTTGGTGGCTGCAGGATTAGGTCTCTGCTTTTTGCAGATGATGTGGTCCTGATGGCTTCATCTGGCCAGGATGTTCAGCTCTCGCTGGATCGGTTTGCAGCCGAGTGTGAAGCGACTGGGATGAGAATCAGCACCTCCAAGTCCGAGTCCATGGTTCTCGCCCGGAAAAGGGTGGAATGCCATCTTCGGGTTGGGGAGGAGACCCTGACCCAAGTGGAGGAGTTCAAGTACCTCGGAGTCTTGTTCACGAGTGAGGAAAGAGTGGATCGTGAGATCGACAGGCGGATCGGTGCGGCATCTTCAGTAATGCGGACGCTGTATCGATCCGTTGTGGTGAAGAAGGAGCTGAGCCGGAAGGCAAAGCTCTCAATTTACCGGTCGATCTACGTTCCCATCCTCACCTATGGTCATGAGCTTTGGGTTATGACCGAAAGGACAAGATCACGGGTACAAGCGGCCGAAATGAGTTTCCTCCGCCGGGTGGCGGGGCTCTCCCTTAGAGATAGGGTGAGAAGCTCTGTCATCCAGGGGGAGCTCAAAGTAAAGCCGCTGCTCCTCCACATCGAGAGGAGCCAGATGAGGTGGTTCGGGCATCTGGTCAGGATGCCACCCGATCGCCTCCCTCGGGAGGTGTTTAGGGCACGTCCGACCGGTAGGAGGCCACGGGGAAGACCCAGGACACGCTGGGAAGACTATGTCTCCCGGCTGGCCTGGGAACGCCTCGGGATCCCCCGGGAAGAGCTGGACGAAGTGGCTGGGGAGAGGGAAGTCTGGGCTTCCCTGCTTAGGCTGCTGCCCCCGCGACCCGACCTCGGATAAGCGGAAGAAGATGGATGGATGGATGAATGTGTTAATTCCACGACTGTATATATCGGTATCGGTTGATATCGGAATCGGTAACTAAGAGTTGGACAATATCGGCAAAAAAGCCATTATCGGACATCTCTACTGCTGTGACATCGGGTGACATTTCGAAAACAACCGAGCACCCCACAATTTAAAATATTATCAACTAAACATAGCACCGTAATAGAAACAAAATATCTTATGGAACATTAAATACAAAGTACATACACCCTTAATACAAATTGTATAAATGCAACCTCTTTAGTCGGAATTCAACTCAAATTGACCGGCAAGTCAAAAGTTGAAACTGGACAATTCCGGGAGATTTCACCCGCTGAGAAGGAGAAGAAGGCAAAAATATATATCAACATGAATATTGAGCGTGAAATACCGTCATCTTTCCTGCACCTTGTTACTCGACAGTTGCGCGTCTGAACGTAGATCCCCGTGTAGGTGATCTCACACCTCACAATGTTGTTGGTGAAGTCCGACTCCAGCACGCGGAAGTCGGGGTTGACGGTCACCTGAGGACACGGTTGTGATTAAATTGAGACATTTATTAGTAGATTGCACAGTACAGTACATATTCCGTACAATTGACCACTTAAATGGTAACACCCCAATAAGTTTTTCAACTTGTTTAAGTCCACGTTAATCAATTCATGGTATAAATATATACGATCATCATAATACAGTCATCACACAAGTTAATCATCAGAGTATATACATTGAATTATTTACATTATTTATAATCTGGGGGGGTTAGGTTTGGTTGATATCAGCACTTCAGTCATCAACAATAATATCATCTGAGAAATGGACATTGAAACAGTTTAGGTAGAACATAGTGAGCTCAGAAAGCATAAGAACAAGTACAAACCCCGTTTCCATATGAGTTGGGAAATTGTGTTAGATGTAAATATAAACGGAATACAATAATTTGCAAATCCTTTTCAACCCATATTCAGTTGAATATGCTACAAAGACAACATATTTGATGTTCAAACTCATAAACATTTTTTTTTTTTTGCAAATAATCATTAACTTTAGAATTTGATGCCAGCAACACGTGACAAAGAAGTTGGTAAAGGTGGCAATAAATACTGATAAAGTTGAGGAATGCTCATCAAACACTTACAGGTAAAAGCCAGTAAATTAGAATATTTTGAAAAACTTGTCTACCAGCAAGTTTTAGAGCACTTCATGCTTCCTGCTGCTGACCTGCTCTATGGAGATGGAGATTTCAAGTTCCAACAGGACTTGGCGCCTGCACACAGCGCAAAATCTACCCGTGCCTGGTTTACGGACCATGGTATTTCTGTTCTAAATTGGCCCGCCAACTCCCCTGACCTTAGCCCCATAGAAAATCTGTGGGGTATTGTGAAAAGGAAGATGCAGAATGCCAGACCCAAAAACGCAGAAGAGTTGAAGGCCACTATCAGAGCAACCTGGGCTCTCATAACACCTGAGCAGTGCCAGAAACTCATCGACTCCATGCCACGCCGCATTAACGCAGTAATTGAGGCAAAAGGAGCTCCAACCAAGTATTGAGTATTGTACATGCTCATATTTTTCATTTTCATACTTTTCAGTTGGCCAACATTTCTAAAAATCCCTTTTTTGTATTAGCCTTAAGTAATATTCTAATTTTGTGACACACGGAATTTTGGATTTTCATTTGTTGCCACTTCAAATCATCAAAATTAAATGAAATAAACATTTGAATGCATCAGTCTGTGTGCAATGAATAAATATAATGTACAAGTTACACCTTTTGAATGCAATTACTGAAATAAATCAAGTTTTTCAAAATATTGTAATTTACTGGCTTTTACCTGTATTTGGAACATCCCACAGGTGTGCAGACTAATTGGGAACAGGTGGGTGCCATGATTGGTTATAAAAGGAGATTCCATGAAATGCTCAGTCATTCACAAACAAGGACGGGGCGAGGGTCACCACTTTGTCAACAAATGCGTGAGCAAATATTTGAACAGTTTAAGAAAAACCCTTTCTCAACCAGCTATTGCAAGGAATTTAGGGATTTCGCCATCTACGGTCCGTAATATCATCAAGGGGTTCAGAGAATCTGGAGAAATCACTGCACGTAAGCAGCTGAGCCCGTGACCTTCGATCCCTCAGGCTGTACTGCATCAACAAGCGACATCAGTGTGTAAAGGATATCACCACATGGGCTCAGGAACACTTCAGAAACCCACTGTCAGTAACTACAGTTGGTTGCTAAATCTGTTAGTGCAAGTTGAATCTCTCCTATGCAAGGCGAAAACCGTTTATCAACAACACCCAGAAACGCCGTCGGCTTCGCTGGGCCTGAGCTCATCTAAGATGGACTGACACAAAGTGGAAAAGTGTTCTGTAGTCTGACGAGTCCACATTTCAAATTGTTTTTGGAAACTGTGGACGTCGTGTCCTCCGGACCAAAGAGGAAAAGAACCATCCGGATCGTTATAGGCGCAAAGTTAAAAAGCAAGCATGTGTGATGGTATGGGGGTGTATTAGTGCCCAAGACATGGGTAACTTACACACCTGTGAAGACGCCATTAATGTTTTGGAGCAACCAAGCAACGTTACCATGGACGCCCCTGCTTATTTCAGCAAGACAATGCCAAGCCACGTGTTACATCAACGTGGCTTCGTAGTAAAAGAGTGCGGGTACTAGACTGGCCTGCCTGTAGTCCAGACCTGTCTCCCATTGAAAATGTGTGGCGCATTATGAAACCTAAAATACCACAACGGAGACCCCCGGACTGTTGAACAACTTAAGCTGTACATCAAGCAAGAATGGGAAAGAATTCCACCTGAGAAGCTTCAAAAATGTGTCTCCTCAGTTCCCAAACGTTTACTGAGTGTTGTTAAAAGGAAAGGCCATGTAACACGGTGGTGAACATGCCCTTTCCCAACTACTTTGGCACGTGTTGCAGCCATGAAATTCTAAGTTAATTATTATTTGCAAAAAAAAATAAAGTTTATGAGTTTGAACATCAAATATGTTGTCTTTGTAGTGCATTCAATTGAATATGGGTTGAAAAGGATTTGCAAATCATTGTATTCCGTTTATATTTACATCTAACACAATTTCCCAACTCATATGGAAACGGGGTTTGTATATACATTTGATTATTTACAATCCGGGGAGGTGGGATGTGGTGGGGGGAGACAAACTGGCGGGAGTGTTACCAGAAGAACGACACGGGTGTGTGTTTTTGTTACCTTCAAGTTGTATTTCCCCGGCGCTACGTCGGTGATGTCGATCCACTGACAGTCGATGTTGGCGGCGTAGAGGTCGTGACACCCTGGGCTCAGTCCCTGGAAACAACACAACAGTTGAGCAAATGCGGTTTCGTAATGCACTTACCCTCCCATTCTCGTGTCAGAAGTTTATTTGTAAGGAAAAAACATCAAAACTTCTGGAAAGCTGCCTCCGAAATATGATCATGAAGTTATAGAGTGCATCGTCTAAAGACAGACACCTCTGAAGTCAGAATTGAATGAAAATATTCTGGAAAAAATATGCTTCATGCAGAAACTTACAAGATTCTAGTACCCGTAAAGTCTGACAATACAGAATTTGACCAAAATATTTATAGAAATGTGGAGGGGGGCGTGGCCTGCGGGCCTGCAGCGAAGCGGGGTGTGCCAGGACCGGCCTCGAAGTCAGCGACAGGTGCGTGGATGGCCCTCCTGGGCCTTGTTATCTTTTTTTTTTTTTTTTTTTTGTCCTGTCCAGCTTCTCAGGCAAATCATATAGTAGATGTAGATGCCCATGTCGGCTGTTCAGATTTACTTTACAAAAGAGAAGTGTAGGATACTTCTCTTGTTGCCTTATTTGTATTTGACTTTATTAAATGTATTTATATTATCATTTAGTGCAGCCGGGCCGGAGCAGGAGGGGATAGAAAGAGAAAAAAAAGAAGACAGAGGGGGAAATTGTGGGGACAAGAGGGGGATTAGACAGAGAGACAAAAACAACAACAACAACAACAATAGAGCAACATCAGCAAATATGACATGTACAAATATGATGGTAAAAGTAATAGCAAATAAGCAGAAAAATAAAAAATAATACAGAAATGACAATGAGCATTATTACACTACAAATGGATCAATACAAATACCAATAGAAATAGCGCTATTGATAATGAACAATACCAATAATTTACCTTTATTATCAACAATACAGTTGTTTAAATGCAACAATACATATACGTAATGATAACTTGAGATACGAAAGAATGCAGAAAAATGGAGGGGGAGAAAGAGAAGCAACCTACATTAACCTTGTAGATTGTTATAGTCACAATAGGTTAAGCTTTGTCAGTGTGCCATGTGTTACACCCAGTTTACCCTAGGGCAACAACGTTAATATATGTTTGATGAAACGTGATTATGTGCATGAGTGTAAGTATGCATATGTACTTGTATATGTACAGAATGTGTATATGTGTTTGTACAATGAATGTATATGTACAGAATGTGTATATGTGTTTGTACAGTGAATGTATATGTACAGTATGTGTATGTGTATGTTTGTATATTGAATGTGCGTGTGGATGTACGAACATTAGGTAGGTAAATATGTACTGTATTTGTGTATGTATGTGGGAGCGTAGGTACCTATGTACGTATGTGAGCATATGTGAATTTGCATGTACAATACATTCGACTCCCAGAGTGCGTGGGAGCCAGAGCACGGCCCCATCACCCCCGAGAGCCCAACCCACAAACAGGAGGCGTGGTGCCCAGGGAACCAGGGACCACCGCCCCCACGCAGCCAAGCCGGCCAGCGACAGGAACCCCAGAGCCCGACCCACCGTACCGCCCACAAGGGCCAGCAGCAGGCCGCAGACAGACGCACCCGGCAGAGGACAGGGCACGAGAAAAGCAGGGGACAGCCAGACCCCAAGCCAGCGAGAGACCACACCCCACACGGGCAGAAAGGCGAGACGCCCCGCCCGAGGGACCCAGAGACTCCCCGCAACCGGACGGGAAGACCGCCCCCGCCCCACCGGCAACCGGGCCCCCACGAGCCCACCCCCCACCCCCGGAGAGCGTGGCGAGGCCAGCCCCCGGCCACCCCACCCAAACCGGCCGCCGCAGGACCACCCAGGCACAGGGCCACGGGAACCACCCACCCCACCCGCAGGGACCCCAACGATGGAGATGGAACAACCAGCAACCGCCCCGCCGAGCCCCCCCCCTGAGGGAGGGGAAAAATTTAAAAATAATATTAATAAAATATATTAAAAAAATAAATAAATAAATAAATTAATTTAAAAAAATAATAATAATTAAAAGAAGATCACAGACATGCTGACAAACAAGGTCACTACCCCAGCAACTGGCCGACTCGCAGCACCTCGGAATACCTTGCAGCACCAAGCTACCACAATAGACGCAGGGACTAGGCCCAACAGGCCCCAACCAAGACGGGCACCCGGAAGGGACCTTGTTATCTAATCACCTGTCACTCTGTATAAGCGGCAAACCGGGAGGAGAGAGGTTGTTGGAGCTGGAGCAAGAGCGCGAGCGAGAGACCAACAGACTACTGCTGAAAAGCAACCTGAGAACATTGTTGGAAAAATAAACCATGAAGGGGCTCGCCTGGAGATGCTTGGTGGTCAAAAGGACCCACTGGAAGAGAGCTTCCACAGTCACTTAAGACTTCATTGGTCAAATATTGCAAGATTTGCTGAAGTCTAACGCAGCAAAGGTCTTACATTTCTGAATTTGACTGAATTATTCTGGAAAAATACACGTCTTAGGCATACTTGCCAACCTTCCCGGATTTTCCGGGAGACTCCCGAAATTCAGCGCCTCTCCCGAAAACCTTCCGGGACAAATTTTCTCCCGAAAATCTCCCGAAATTCAGGCGGAGCTGGAAGCCACGCCCCCTCCAGCTCCATGCGGACCTGAGTGACGTCAGGTGCGCAACACCACGTAAATCGTTGGCCAACCAAAAAGTAACCCCAGTACGCTATAGCCAACATTCACCAGGAGATGGCAACAGACAAACATAGATCACTCTATTACATTCCTCCCCTTTTAGAAATGTATAGAAGTTACTCAAAATAAATAAACAACCCAACCAAAAAAATGCAGCAGCTCAATTAAAAAACTGTACTTAAGCCACATTCTTTTCTTCTTTTTTTTTAGTACTGAACTCTTAACCCTCATTTGTAAAAAAAAAATAACATGCTTATTATACAAACAGTATTTGTACATCTTTAACACAGATTTTTATACTGTCTTCAGAGATTCAGTTTTTTTGGTGGTACTCGAAACCTTTCTGGGTACCTGCGAAAGGGTGTTCAGCATGTTTGGAAAAATAGTGACAGAGAATAGAACAAGGATGGACAATTCAACCCTTAACTCAACAATGAGTAGATGAGTGTTATGTGTGTGTACATGTGTAAATAAATGAACACTGAAATTCAAGTATTTCTTATATATATATATATATATATATATATATATATATATATATATATATATATATATATATATATATATATATATGAAATACTTGACTTGGTGAATTCTAGCTGTAAATATACTCCTCCCCTCTTAGCCCCGCCCCCAACCACGCCCCCCCCTTCAATAATCCATTGTTTATTGCCCTCTCAAGTATGACGTCACGCAAAATCTTGCAAGACTTGTCAAAATCTGGAGGCAAAACATCTAATGTTGCTAAGATTTTGGCCAAAGCAATCTGGAATAATACGCTTTAATCGGTCAGACTTTGAGACATGCCAAAACTTTGAAAACCTCTGAAATCGTACAAATTGGACCAAATCATTCTGGAATGATACGCCTTTTTGGTCGTTCAGACACTTCATGGATCAGACTTTGAGATGCGTCTACGTCTCAAATGCCCCTAAAGTTGTACAAATCACGGGTGCCTCTGGACACGCCCACAGGCGTTCCCGTCCGTGCGGCTGCAGGCAATCTGAACTCAACACACCCGACGCTAATGAGGAATCCACTCCCTTCATAAGCCAGCGCGGTCCTGCGTTCCAGTGCCAGAACGTAGCTATCCGTCTCAGTACTGTAAGCCTACACGTCTCTAGCTCTCTTCCTATGTGCATTCGCTCTATCTGTGTTATGGAAGCTCATCGTCTTGTGTCCTGTGTCGTCATCCCGCAGCGTTCCCCCATTTCCTGGTTTCGAGCTGTGTGTCTCGTGTCCCTCTGGCTCCCTGGCTGCCTTCCCGGATCTCGACCTCTCGCCTGGACACGGACCTTGACGCCTCGCTCCTGCCTTTGACCTCTCGCTTGCCCACGGAGCTCCGAGCTTGCCTCGCCCTCCCTGGACTTCCACATCTCGCTCAACACTCAGTTAAACACAACACATAGTCGCACTATACTTATTTGGATTAATTACACACTCCACTTCCTTGTGTTGAATAAACACGTCTCATACTATCGACGTCTCTGTCTCAGTGCCGCCCCCTGCTCCATAGTACTGTCACAAATTAGTATTTAATCAATTCAATACAATAAAAGTAAACATGCAAGCTGTGTTTCATCTTTAGGGGGAAGAAACTTCCCTTGCAGGCTACACAGTTACCGTCTTTTTAAACGTGACAGTTAAGAAACAAACCCCGTTTCCATATGAGTTGGGAAATTGTGTTAGATGTAAATATAAACGGAATACAATGATTTGCAAATCATTTTCAACGCATATTCAATTGAATGCACTACAAAGACAACATATTTGATGTTCAAACTCATAAACTTTTCTTTTTTTTTTTGCAAATAATAATTAACTTAGAATTTCATGGCTGCAACACGTGCCAAAGTAGTTGGGAAAGGGCATGTTCACCACTGTGTTACATGGCCTTTCCTTTTAACAACACTCAGTAAAGGTTTGGGAACTGAGGAGACACATTTTTGAAGCTTCTCAGGTGGAATTCTTTCCCATTCTTGCTTGATGTACAGCTTAAGTTGTTCAACAGTCCGGGGGTCTCCGTTGTGCTATTTTAGGCTTCATAATGGGCCACACATTTTCAATGGGAGACAGGTCTGGACTACAGGCAGGCCAGTCTAGTACCCGCACTCTTTTACTATGAAGCCACGTTGATGTAACACGTGGCTTGGCATTGTCTTGCTGAAATAAGCAGGGGCGTCCATGGTAACGTTGCTTGGTTGCTCCAAAACCTGTATGCACCTTTCAGCATTAATGGTGCCTTCACAGATGTGTAAGTTACCCATGTCTTGGGCACTAATACACCCCCATACCATCACACATGCTGGCTTTTCAACTTTGCGCCTATAACAATCCGGATGGTTCTTTTCCTCTTTGGTCCGGAGGACACGACGTCCACAGTTTCCAAATACAATTTGAAATGTGGACTCGTCAGACCACGGAACACTTTTCCACTTTGTATCAGTCCATCTTAGATGAGCTCAGGCCCAGCGAAGCCGACGGCGTTTCTGGGTGTTGTTGATAAACGGTTTTCGCCTTGCATAGGAGAGTTTTAACTTGCACTTACAGATGTGGCGACCAACTGTAGTTACTGACAGTGGGTTTCTGACGTGTTCCTGAGCCCATGTGGTGATATCCTTTACACACTGATGTCGCTTGTTGATGCAGTACACCCTGAGGGATGGAAGGTCACGGGCTTAGCTGCTTACGTGCAGTGATTTCTCCAGATTCTCTGAACCCTTTGATGATATTACGGAGCGTAGATGGTGAAATCCCTAAATTCCTTGCAATAGTTGGTTGAGAAAGGCTTTTCTTAAACTGTTCAACAATTTGCTCACGCATTTGTTGACAAAGTGGTGACCCTCGCCCCATCCTTGTTTGTGAATTTCATGGAATCTACTTTTACACCCAATCATGGCACCCACCTGTTCCCAATTTGCCTGTCCACCTGTGGGATGTTCCGAATAAGTGTTTGATGAGCACTCCTCAACGTTCTCAGTCTTTTTTGCCACTTGTGCCAGCTTTTTTGAAACATGTTGCAGGCATCAAATTCTAAAGTTAATGATTACTTGCAAAAAAAAAAAAAACGTTTATCAGTTTGAACATCAAATATGTTGTCTTTGTAGCATATTAATTGAAGATGGGTTGAAAAGGATTTGCAAATCATTGTATTCCGTTCATATTTACATCTAACACAATTTCCCAACTCATATGGAAACGGGGTTAGTACAAAACTCCCTTCCTTAGTTCCGTGAGTGCCACTTCCAAAATGAGGACTTTGGGTATCACCTGTCTGTGAGCTGTGCAGGCGTAGCGCCGCCTGATCCCGGGGTCGCAGCCCGTGTCCTCCAGACAAAAACTGGCCTTGTGTCCCTCGGCGACTTTACGTCCCGTGGCGGCGTCCAGCAGGTCGTAGTTGCTGAAGGCCTCCATGCTGTGGTAGTGCCTTTGCAATAAAAGGTTTTTTTGAATTATTCCATGTTCATGTTAGAGTACGGCCCAAACATGGCTGAATCGTTACCAACTCACTGGTGGCAGCTGTGCCAGTCCCACTGGTGCCTTGGTTTCACGGGGAGGAAGTCGGCGGTGCCTTGGTTCTTCACTTTCTGCGGGAAGCGTAGTAGGACCCGGAAGTCGATGTCTCGCATTGAGGGAGCGTAGGCCGACCTGTGGGGGTTACAGCAGTATATTATATGCAATGGGTATTATTGGATAGGACTTTAAAGCATAACCAAGCATGCATCAATATAGCTCTTGTCTCAAAGTAGGTGTACTGTCACCACCTGTCACATCACACCCTGACTTATTTGGACTTTATTGCTGTTTTCCCGTGTGTAGTGTTTTACTCCTTGTCTTGCGCTCCTATTTTAATGGCTTTTTCTCTTTTTTTGGTATTTTCCTGTAGCAGTTTCATGTCTTTGAGCGATATTTCCCGCATCTACTTTGTTTTAGCAATCAAGAATATTTCAGTTGTTTTTATCCTTCTTTGCGGGGACATCGTTGATTGTCATGTCATGTTCGGATGTACATTGTCTTTGCTCCACAGTAAGTCTTTGCTGTCGTCCAGCATTCTGTTTTTGTTTACTTTGTAGCCAGTTCAGTTTTAGTTTCGTTCTGCATAGCCTTCCCTAAGCTTCAATGCCTTTTCTTAGGGGCACTCACCTTTTGTTTATTTTTGGTTTAAGCATTAGACACCTTTTTACCTGCACCCTGCCTCCCGCTGTTTCCGACATCTACAAAGCAATTAGCTACCTGCTGCCACCTACTGATATGGAAGAGTATTACACGGTTACTCTGCCGAGCTCTAGACAGCACCGACACTCAACAACAACACATCATTTGCAGACTATAATTACTGGTTTGCAAAAAAATATTTTTAACCCAAATAGGTGAAATTAGATCACACGAGCTGACAGAGTTTTACTTTTAAAAAGAATCATCTTGTGTAATGTGTTGTTTATTTCTACAGTCGACTGTTAATGTTATTATTATTTAATTGTTAAATTCAGAAAGTAATTTTTCTGGGGATACCCTGAGTCCTGACCCTTGGTACCCGCTTGGAGGTTGTGGGCCTCTTAAAGGAGAACTGCACTTTTTTTTTTTTAGGAATTGTGCCTACAATTCCCAATCCACACATGTTCTTTTTTAATGCATTATTACCTGTAAATAAACGTAAATAAACTTCTGCTGTGAAAGGAGCCAATGGGAGCCATGACGTCATTGCGTCTATTAGAGATGCGCGGATAGGCAATTATTTCATCCGCAACCGCATCACAAAAGTCGTCAACCATCCGCCATCCACCCGAACCAACATTTTATCAAAACCACACCCGCCCGTTGTTATATATCTAATATAGACGATGCAAGGCATTAGTGAGGTTAGAAAGCTTTTGCCTGTTAAAGAAAGGAGACTGATCCAATGTAGCAGAGACATTCAATGCGTGCCACGCATTAGTGACTAAGAGATATTAATGCGTGATGATATTATTCATCATTATTATAATATTATTGTCATTTCCATTAAGAAAGTGTTGACTATTGTTGCCAATGCCCTCAGATCAGGAGTGCATTCCTCACACTTTGTGTGCGCAGTTGCAGCAAGCAGAACGAGGCTTTTAAGAAGTTAAAAAAATGTTTTAGAAAGACTAGGCCTATATTTTCGTTAGGTAAAAAAAATGTTCTGAATTTATTTCAATGAATATTAACTTGTTAACGTTATAATGCTCAAATAGGGACGAGGGCGGGGTGCACAGTGAAGCAGTGAACAATTTCGCGACAAAGATGAACCTTTATTGATTGATCTGCAGCCATGACAAAATATCAGACAATCTCCATTGTCAACGACAGGCAGGAAAATAAAGATAAACACATAGCCTATGTTCTAGGCATAGGCTCATACGTTTTTAAGTTGAAATAAAAAAATAAATAAAAAATGTGCCTCATAAGCCTTAGGCTGTCAATCACGCGCACAAACTTAAATTATACAATAACATATTTATGTCATCCCTATTTAAACAAAAATAAATTCAATAAATAATAATAATAAATTACCTGCAACTTATTGGCCAAGGCAAATAGCTGAAGGGGGGAAATCAAACCCATCAGACTGCACTTTATCATCAAACTTGAATTATAATGAAAATAGATGGTCGCGACAAACAAAGCAGGCTAAATATCCTTACATTGTCGCCAATCGGAGATGCGCTTCACTTGAAAGCGAGGCCAAATAATTATTCACACATAGTAGTATATCTCGAATAGAAAAAAACCACAATAAACAACGCAATTGCCTTAATTCCTTAACATTGTAGTGCGCCCAAACAACACGTAACCATCAAAATTATTTAGCTGACCGAACTCAATATAGGTTAGACATGGGCTTATTTGGTATAGCCTATAGGTAACGTAGACTAATTCGTTTAACATATCCAACCGTATGTCTACTTACTTTTTTTTTTGTTAGCACTATGCAGGAATAAAATGGCATCTACAGTGCCAGGATTCATGCGAGAGCGCCTGGCCTCTAAAATGCGCCCTGCTGCGCTGAAGGAGCGCTCGCTTGCGGCACTTGTTGCTGGGACGCGGTGCCTGATGAATAATTGACTGTTTCAAAGAGTGCTGCTCGTTTTTCGTATGTGGGTAACAACATTTAACTATGTATATATATTTCCGAATTTGTTCAACCGCCAACCGCCCGCATCTATTTAAAATCTATTTTTACCCGCCCGACCCGCGGTTTATCCGCGGACTCCGCGGTTGTGTCCGCAAACCGCGCATCTCTAGCGTCTATTGCATTTATTCCGACCGTAAAACCCTATAAATAACCATCCAAAAAGCGCCAACAATACTCCATTTGCATGTCGCGACCTGAATATTAACCTACCGGTATTAAATGTAATGTCATTATACGCGCTAACGTTAAGGACGTACATTTATTGATCAGAGAGAGGCAAATTCCCTATGTATTGGCATCCTCAGCTGCACTGCAAAAAGTCAGTGTTCAAAAACAAGAAAAAAATATACAAAAATGAGGGGTATTTTACTTGAACTAAGCAAAATTATCTGCCAATAGAACAAGAACATTTGGCTTGTCAAGACTTTCCAAAACAAGTAAAATTAGCTAACCTCAATAAACCCAAAAATAGCTTAAAATAAGTATATTCTCACTAATAACAAGTTCACTTTTCTTGGTAGAAAAAAAACAGACCTTTTTGCTCAATATGTTGAAAAATATTCTTAAATGAAGTAAATGCTAGTGCCATTATCTTGACATAATGATATGCGCTCGGCATTACATTTCTTGAAACCAGCAAACTTATACTAAAAACTAATTTATTGTTCTTAATGGAAAGGCAACAAGGCAACCGCTTGTTACTCTCGGGGTCTCCTAGCCGCTCAGGCAAATCATATTGTCTAAAAATGCATTTTTCCATGGATAACATGACATCATCGCGCCAAGTGCGTACTCTTTCAGTCAATTAGTGTGCATTAGAGATGCGCGGATATGCAATTATTTCATCCGCAACCACATCACAAAAGTCGTCAACCATCCGCCAGCCACCCAAACTAACATTTATTCAAAACCGCACCCGCCCGCCATCCGCCCGTTGTTATATATCTAATATAGACGATGCAAGGCATTAGTGAGATTATAAAGCTTTTGCCTGTTAAAGAAAGGAGACTGATCCAATGCAGCAGAGACATTCAATGCGTGCCACGCTGTCACGGCCCAGACGCACACCAGTGCGCAATCATCTGGGAGCCGCGCTGAGCGCACCTCCAAGCGCGCTCGCGCCACTCAAACTGCTGCAGGCAGCTGTGTTCTATCTTGTTTTAACATCCTGTGGCACTCTTCTGGTATCACGGCGGACGAAACTGCTCATGCTCAGGGTGTTTGTGGAGGTTCGGGGTTTTGCACAAATGTGATGCACCATGTTAGATGTCCCGGTTTTGTGACTGTCGTAGACATAAACAGCGTCGCAGCTCTTGCAAATCACGTAGCCAGCATTACTATCATCCTGATTTACAACCTCATAAAAACGAGTCCACGCTGAACTTTTCTGGCCTTTTTTTCCCCTGGTCTTTAGTATTCCCTTTTTTAGTTTGTCGCGTACCACGTTTGCTGCCGGCGTTGCCATCTCTTTTTTTTTTCTTCTTCTGTTGTGGCATATGCTGCAGGTGCCTGCTCGTTTTTCGTATGTGGGTAACAACATTTAACTATGTATATATATTTTCGAATTGGTTTAACTGCCACCAGCCTGAATCTATTTAAAATCTGTTTTTTTTTTTTTATTTCAACCGCCCGACCCGCGGATAATCCGCGGACTCCGCGGTTGTGTCCGCAAACCGCAGATCTCTAGTGTGCATACATACAGCCAGGCCCCCGGCCAAATTTTTTTAAATTGTAATTTTGAAGATTTACCTGAATGTGCATGAACTATTTCTGTTCAAAATTTCTAGAAATGTCACATGTTAAATGTTTAAATATTAACTGTCAGTTTACTTTACTGTGCCAACTGTACTACTATATGAGTACCTATTTTCTATTGTTTCATTGAAAATAAAACAGCAAAGTCCATTTGTTTTAATTATGAGACACAATTGTGTCAAAGTTATGATTTTTTATTTTCATGCTTGAAATAAGAAATTATAACTTTAAAAAAAGGAGTTTTATACTTGTGAGTGTTGATGACACAGCTGTGCAACACTTGATATTCTAGTTTCAAGCATGTTTTACTCAATATAGGTCATCAAATCTCAGCAACAAAGCTGTAATATCTTACTGAGATCATTTAGGAGCAAAACACTTAAAACAAGTAAAACACTCTAACATAAAATCTGCTTAGTGAGAAGAATGATCTTATCAGACAGAAAATAAGCAAATATCACCCTTATTTGAGATATTTCATCTTTCTCAGATTTCAGTTTTTGCAGTGTGGTGAGTTGCTGAAAGTTAATTCCAGATTATAAATCAAGCCTCTCACCTTGATAGTAAAATGATGTGGACATTAACTGAGAAGTTGGCACACTTTGACAGCCAATTTAGACCCGCAGACAAAGAAAATACATTTTTGTTGTTTTTTTAAACCCTTCGCATGAATTATGAGTCATTCTTCCCCTAAACGAGAATATATCAACATCCTAACAGTCTGCATTCCAGTTAGAGAAGATATTGTTACGGTAAGTGCTATTTTATTATGTTTGTTGGCTCTCATGATGTCTGCACTGAGTAGTGATCAGTGATGTAGTTGAAGGAAAAAGTAAATGTGATGCGTTGGGAATTGGGTTTTTTTAATCATGAGAATTGATGAAACGACAACCAAATCGTTAAGCAGAATGGAAAATGGAAACGGAATACCGATTCCGATCCCTATAAAGCCCTTGCTAATGGAAAAGCGACAAACCAGAGCCAAAGACGGGCCATCCAATGGAAAATGAGCAATAAAAGTCAGAGTAGATATGGGAAGACACTAACAGACTTGTATAAGGTTCTGCTTGCACACAATGGAAACAAAGGTCAGTGTGTGTGTGTGTGTGTGTGTGTGTGTGTGGTCCTGCAGCCTACCTACCTGGCCAAGCAGTTCTCCTCTGCCGCACAACGTAACGCAAACATCTGCATGCGCTGCACGTAAGCACCTGCTTGGATGGCGTAGGGATCTGGCAGCAGGTCAGGCAGTCCTGTCAGGAGGACAGAACATGTTTCAATGTCTGTTCTTCCCTCCAACTGTTGAGCGAGTCTTGCAGATGCTTGGCAGGATTCTACCAGTTTGACATTCTGATGCTGTCCAAATGCAATCCAAGGCAATTTGTGTCACCTTGAAGCAATTTTCTCCCTTCTTTGTTGGGATTTAATGGGGTCCACTTCAAAATTCCAAAGGTCCATTCAACATTTTTACATATACAAAAGTACAAACCCCGTTTCCATATGAGTTGGGAAATCGGGACAAGACTAATACACACACACCGAGCACCCACTGGCAGAAATGTAGATTATATGCTGTTTCTAATATTTTGTAAAGTTAAAGTTAAGTTAAAATTAAAAAAAATTATAATAATAATACAAATATAATAATAAATTATATACTAATAATTATAAATAAATAAATAAATGTATAAATACATTTTAAATATTAAATAAAATTAAATTAAATAATTTAAATAAATGATAAATAAATAAAATAAAATAAAAAATTAAATAAAAAATACATATTTTAAAAATAAATACATTATATTATATTAAATTATATAATAATAATTGTAAATAAATACATTTATAGATACATTTTAAATATTAAATTAAATTAAATATTTAAAATAAATAATAAATAAATGTAATAAATAAAATAAATTATTAAATAAAAAACAAATATTAAAAAAATAAACAAATAAATAAAAATAATAATTTATAATAAAATAAAATAAAATGTTATTAAATTAAATTATACGCTGTTTCTAGTATTTTGTAAAGTTAAAGTTAAAATAATTTTTTTTTAATAATAATAAAAATATAATAATAAATTATATAATCCATCCATCCATCCATTTTCTACCGCTTATTCCCTTTGGGGTCACGGGGGGCGCTGGAGCCTATCTCAGCTACAATCGGGCGGAAGGCGGGGTACACCCTGGACAAGTCGCCACCTCATCGCAGGGCCAACACAGATAGACAGACAACATTCACACTCACATTCACACACTAGGGCCAATTTAGTGTTGCCAATCAACTTATCCCCAGGTGCATGTCTTTGGAGGTGGGAGGAAGCCGGAGTACCCGGAGGGAACCCACGCAGTCATGGGGAGAACATGCAAACTCCACACAGAAAGATCCCGAGCCCGGGATTGAACCCAAGACTACTCAGGACCTTCGTATTGTGAGGCAGATGCACTAACCCCTCTGCCACCGTGAAGCCCTAAAATTAAATTATATAATAATAATTATAAATAAATAAATGTATAAATACATTTAAATATTAAATTAAATTAAATTAAATAATTAAAATAAATAATAAATAAATATAATTAAATAAATAATTAAATAACAAACAAATATTTAAAAAATAAATACATTATATTATATTAAATTATATAATAATAATTATAAATAAATACATTTACAAATACATTTTAAATATTAAATAAAATAAAATTAAATAATTAAAATAAACAAAATAAATAAAATAAATAATTAAATAAAAAATAAATATTAAAATAATAATAATAATAATAATAATAATAATTTATAATAAAATAAAATAAAAAGTTATTAAGCTGCATGGCAGGGTCAAAAAGCAGCAGTGTGGCTCAACACTAAAAAAAACTAGTACAATAATAAAACAATTTTGCTGATTTCTGCATAGTTGCTTACCATTCTGGAAGTATGTGGTCCCGTGTCCTGCGTCAGGAGGCCGCCGCGTGTGCGTCCCCGGTCGTCCCCTGCTGGGTGGATAAATATTGTAGAAGACGGAATTCCCGGGGAAGTTGTGGTTCCGAGAATCGTCGTTAAACATACTCTCCACGTCGCTGCCCGTCGCTTCCAGAGGAAACGCGTCTCCTCCTGGTTGCTGGAAGGGCGCAGGATGAGCCAGGATGGAGCTCTGCGTCCTGGGCGCGTAAAGCCAGCTGACGTCCGCGCGTAAGGACTGGAACGGTTCCTCGTCTCGGCTGGTGTGCGGCACCGAGCCGTCCACGGTGAGACCGTCGGTCCATGCGCTGATGCTGCCGGTGAGGTCCGGCCTCGGGCGGCGGACGCGGGTGCGCGCCCGGCGGGACGCGTGGTCGGCGGCGGGTGACGCGGACTCTGAGGCCGCCGTGCGGTCCCGACTGCTGACGTAGACCGTCGATTGGCTCCTGGACCTGGCAGGAGCTTTGAACGCTGAGCCGCTGCTGACGAGGCTGTGGATCTGGCCGTTGTTCTCCCACTGGATGCGGTGCCGCCAAGGCCCGGCGCGCGGAGGCTGTTGGCCGCCGATAAGAGGCAGGAGCAGTCCGGGGAAAAGATACAAAAGACATAAGTTTGCCATGACGACTCAAAGTACCCAAATCAACAATTCTGACATTCAACGCGCGTAAAAGTCTCTTCAATGTTGGACCTTATCAGTTCCTGAGTGGGATGGAACTCCCCACTCTCTCGCTTTTGGGTCATTTCCCCCCAAAAGTCATTCCACTCAGTTCCTTTTCCATGTTTTCTAGCAGGGAACTTTAACCCTTCACTTGCTCAGGTCAACTTTGACAAGTTAACTTCACCACTTTGAGCAGGAACAGCGCCATCTAGCGGCCACACAACATACTCACAATTAGCAGTAAAAAATAGGAATATTTTAACATGAGGTATATACTCAAGATGATCTCCTGCTGGCCCCACTATGGACTGGACTCTCACACTATTATGTTAGATCCACTATGGACTGGACTCTCACACTATTATGTTAGATCCACTATGGACTGGACTCTCACTATTATGTTAGATCCACTATGGACTGGACTCTCACTATTATGTTAGATCCACTATGGACTGGACTCTCACACTATTATGTTAGATCCACTATGGACTGGACTCTCACACTATTATGTTGGATTCACTATGGACTGGACTCTCACTATTATGTTAGATCCACTATGGACTGGACTCTCACTATTATGTTAGATCCACTATGGACTGGCCTCTCACTATTATGTTAGATCCACTATGGACTGGACTCTCACAATATTATGTTAGATCCACTATGGACTGGACTCTCACAATATTATGTTAGATCCACTATGGACTGGACTCTCACACTATTATGTTAGATCCATTATGGACTGGACTCTCACACTATTATGTTAGATCCACTATGGACTGGACTCTCACTATTATGTTAGATCCACTATGGACTGGACTCTCACACTATTATATTAGATCCACTATGGACTGGACTCTCACACTATTATGTTAGATCCACTATGGACTGGACTCTCACAATATTATGTTAGATCCTGTCAGGACTTGGACTTTGGCTTGGTTTGTTCTCCCGTGGTGCAAATGAACTGGACTGGTCAAGGCTTGAAGGTGGGTACATGATTTATTTTAAACTATCAAAAAAGGAATAAACAAAAAGCGCGCACAGTGGCGGAGAATAAAACTAGACTTTAAACACAAAACTTGCACATTGGCAGAAACTATGAACAATTAAACAAAACACTAACTGTGGCTTAACAAACAAAAACTTACTTGGCATGGAACCGGCATGAAAAAAAGAGTAGCAAGGGTCATCAGGGTGTGGAGAGTGTGCAGGAGCATAAATGTGGTGATGTCGTCAGGACGAACAACAGAAAATGAATGAACTTAAATACTATGGACATGATTAGTGAAAGCAGGTGCGTGACTCAAAACGTGAAACAGGTGCGTGACGTGACAGGTGAAAACTAATGGTTGCTATGGTGACAAGAGTGCACAATGAGTCCAAACGTGGAACAGGTGCGTGACGTGACAGGTGAAACTAATGGTTGCTATGGTGACAAAATAAAACAAAAGTGCACAAAAAGTCCAAAATTTAAACCGAACATTACTAAAACAAAACATGATCACACAGACATGACAGATCCACTATGGACTGGACTCTCTCACTTTTATGTTAGATCCACTATGGACTGGACTCTCACTATTATGTTAGATCCACTATGGACTGGACTCTCACACTATTAACTAGATCCACTATGGACTGGACTCTCACTGTATTTAGAGAAAAAAAAGAAAGATTGGAGGCACATCATGTCTTTACATCTGAGGGGTCCACAAATTAAACATGAATCCGTGAAAAACATTGTTGGATTTACCTGGTAAATCCAGGACATTTTTTGGGCCCATGGAAATATGTCGGCTGGAACGTCCAGCGTGGAGTGTGTGGATGGTGGATTGGTGTGAATCTTTTGAGAAATGAGGGAACTTTACCCAATATTCTTTGATCCGAAAAATGTCCCGGTAATGGTAATCTGGGATATTTGAGAACATAAAAAAAGCGGAACGTTTTGGTACTTAAACGGTTCCGATGGGTTGAAAACTGTGGGAGAAGAAGGCAGATAAACAATACGAATAACAATTGGAATCCTATATGCGTGCAAATGTGTGAATGCTGTGTGAATTCTTTACAATACATCATCCATCCATCCATTTTCTACCGATTGTCCCTTTTGGGATGGCAGGGGGTGCTGGAGCCTATCTCAGCTGCATTCGGGCGGAAGGCAGCGTACACCCTGGACAAGTCGCCACCTCATCGCAGGGCCAACACAGATAGACAGACAACATTCATCATTCACAAAATAATATTACAATTGTATCAGTGTAAATGTACTGAATGTAGTTGTAGAAAGCCACCACATGAGGGCGGTGTTGCCAAACTACTGAGGTCCATAATGGGGCTGTTTGACATTTTTTTTCAGACAAAAATATAACATTTTCACCACCGGTTAGCTAATATATATATATTTTTTAAAGTATTTATTTTTCACAATTACTAATTTTATTTAATTGAATCTGCACGTCTGCCTGAGGAATTAGTCACCACATGAGGGCAGTGTTGCCAAGCTACTAGAGATGCGCGGTTTGCGGACACAACCGCGGAGTCCGCGGATTATCCGCGGGTCGGGCAGTTGAAATAAAAAAAAATTAGATTTTATCCGCGGGTCGGGTCGGGCGGTTGAAATAAAAAAAAATTAGATTTTATCCGCGGGTCGGGTCGGGCGGTTGAAATAAAAAAAAAATTAGATTTTAAATAGATTCAGGCGGGTGGCAGCTAAACCAATTGGGAAATATATATACATAGTTAAATGTTGTTACCCACATACGAAAAACAAGCAGGCACCTGCAGCATATGCCACAACAGAAGAAGAAGAAAAAAAAGAGATGGACACTTTTACGGAGCGGAGAAGGGATCCGGGACCGAGGCCCCTTCCCCCGAGAGGGCCCCACCGGGAGCCGTAGCTGAGGTGATCCGCGAGAAGGGCCCGACGCACGTCCAGGGTCACCACCGCGCCCACCGCACCGACACCCCGCCTCGTCCGCCTTCGCCGCGGCCGGTGTCACGCGCAGCAGGTAAGCAGCTTACCTGCCCGCCACCCCCGTGGCCGGGGGCTCGTAACAGGGGTCACTCCGCGCGCTGCGCCCGCGCAGCTTACCTGCCCGCCACCCCCGTTGCCGGGGGCGCGTAACAGGGGTCACTCCGTGCTCAGTGCGCTCACGAAAGGGGTGGAGCTCACCCTGGTGAGCCGAATGGGCCACTTTTGGTAAGCAGAACTGGCGCTGCGGGATGAACCGAACGCCGGGGTTAAGTCGCCCGATGACGACGCTCATCAGACCCCAGAAAAGGTGTTGGTTGATATAGACAGCAGGACAGTGGCCATGGAAGTTGGAATCCGCTAAGGAGTGTGTAACAACCCATCTGCCGAATCAACTAGCCCTGAAAATGGATGGCGCTGGAGCGTCGGGCCCATACCCGGCCGTCGCCGGCAGCGAGAGCCGCGAGGGCTAGGCCGCGACGAGTAGGATGGCCGCCGCGGTGCCCGCTGAAGCCTCGGGCGCGAGCCCGGGTGGAGCCGCCGCGGGTGCGAGGGACATCGCACCTCCACGCGCTTGGAGGTGCGCTCAGCGCGGCTCCCAGATGATTGCGCACTGGTGTGCGTCTGGGCCGTGACAGCGTGGCACGCATTGAATGTCTCTGTTGCATTGGATCAGTCTCCTTTCTTTAACAGGCAAAAGCTTTATAACCTCACTAATGCCTTGCATCGTCTATATTAGATATATAACAACGGGCGGGTGGCGGATGGCCGGTGCGGTTTTGATTAAATGTTAGATCGGGTGGATGGCGGATGGTCGACGACTTTTGTGATGCGGTTGCGGATGAAATAATTGCCTATCCGCGCATCTCTACAAGCTACTGATGTCTAGTATTGTTGTCAACAGTCATACTACAGTAAATATAAAGTTAAAGTACCAATGATAGCCTCACACACACTAGGTGTGGCGAAATTATTCTCTGCATTTTGACCCATCACCCTTGATCACCCTCTGGGAGGTGAGGGGAGCAGTGAGCAGCAGCGGTGGCCGCGCCCGGGAATTATTTTTTGGTGATTTAACCCCCAATTCCAACCCTTGATGCTGAGTGCCAAGCAGGGAGGTAACGGCTCCCATTTTTATAGTCTTTGGTATGAACTCACAACCTACCGATCTCAGGGCGGACACTCTAACCACTAGGCCACTGAGTAGGTGACCTAAGTATTGGGAAATGAGTCCTAGCGACTGTAAAAAAAAAACTGTAAAGGAGCCTTCTTGTTTTCATGTGGGTTTTTTTTGCCTTTGCCTCTGGTTCGGGACCCTTTGGGACCGTGTGACAAGGGGGTGGCACTTTCCTGACTTCTGCGGTGCTTTTTTTTGTGAACTTCTAGATCTAGGGTTACTTCCCGGGAGCCTTTTGGCCATGGAGACCAGCTGCTGGGTCTCTGCCACACCAGAGTCCGTTTGGAGAGACTGGAGGAGATGCGGATGAAGGGACAGGGCTGCGGAGCTGGTGCTGAGCGCCGGAACAGACAAGCTTCACAGTGTCTTGGCTGAGTGAGCGGGTACCGGACACCTCGGTCTCCTTGGGACGCGTCCTCGCTCATCCATGCGGACTGGACACTGGCCGAGAGTTGGTGGGCGGCCAAGGGTGGAGTCGGCTTTCTTCAGTTAAAGTTAAAGTACCAATGATTGTCACACACACACTAGGTGTTCACCCCCTGGGAGGTGAGGGGAGCAGTGGGCAACCCCCAATTCCAAGCCTTGATCCTGAGTGCCAAGCAGGGAGGTAATGGCTCCCATTTTTATAGTCTTTGGTATGACTCGGCCGGGGTTTGAAATCACGACCTACCCATCTCAGGGCGGACACTCTAACCACTAGGCCACTAAACAGGTGGTTGCTTTGATGGGTCTGCTCCTGTCTCTGCCCATGCTACCCCCACCCCAGCAGACGATGGCGTGGAACACCACACCACATTGTAGATGTTTTGTTGTTGTTGTTGTTGTTTTACTTTTGTGACTGTGTGTAGAAATGGCTGGTTGCATCAGCTCTGCTCTTTTAATGTCTTTATAGTCCTTTGTGTTAGAGATGTCCGATAATGGCTTTTTTTTGCCAATATCCGATATTGTCCAACTCTTAATTACCGATTCCGATATCAAGCGATACCGATCTATACAGTCGTGGAATTAACACATTATTATGCCTAATTTTGTTGTGATGCCCCGCTGGATGCATTAAACAATGTAACAAGGTTTTCCTAAAAAAATCAACTCAAGTTATGGAGAAAAAAAATGCCAACATGGCACTGCCATATTTATTATTGAAGTCACAAAGTGCATTATTATTAAAACAGCAGCTTGGAATTTGGGACATGCTCTCCCTATAGCATCCCGGAAGAGTTAGTGCTGCGAGGGCTTCTGGGTATTTGTTCTGTTGTGTTATCAATCAATCAATGTTTATTTATATAGCCCTAAATCACAAGTGTCTCAAAGGGCTGCACAAGCCACAACGACATCCTCGGTACAAAGCCCACATACGGGCAAGGAAAAACTCACCCCAGTGGGACGTCGATGTGAATGACTATGAGAAACCTTGGAGAGGACCGCATATGTGGGTAACCCCCCCCCCCCCTCTAGGGGAGACCGAAAGCAATGGATGTCGAGTGGGTCTGACATAATATTGTGAGAGTCCAGTCCACAGTGGATCCAACATAATAGTAAGAGTCCAGTCCATAGTGGGGCCAGCAGGACACCATCCCGCGCGGAGACGGGTCAGCAGCGCAGAGATGTTCCCAGCCGATGCACAGGCGAGCGGTCCACCCCGGGTCCCGACTCTGGACAGCCAGCACTTCATCCATGGCCACCGGACCTGTGCCCCCCCCCCCTCCACAAGGAATAGGGGAGCAGAGGAGAAAAGAAAAAAAACGGCAGATCAACTGGTCTAACAGGGGGGCTATTTAAAGGCTAGAGTATACAAATGAGTTTTAAGATGGGACTTAAATGCTTCTACTGAGGTAGCATCTCTAATTGTTACCGGGAGGGCATTCCATAGTACTGGAGCCCCAATAGAAAACGCTCTATAGCCCGCAGACTTTTTTTGGGCTCTGGTAATTACGGTGCGGATGTTCTCCCGAAGTGTGTTTGTCATTCTTGTTTGGCGTGGGTTCACAGTGTGGCGCATATTTGTAACAGTGTTAAAGTTGTTTATACGGCCACCCTCAGTGTGACCTGTATGGCTGTTGTGTAAAAAGCCGTAGATATTATGTGACTGGGCCGGCACCCGAAGGCAGTGCCTTTAAGGTTTATTGGCGCTCTGTACTTCTCCCTACGTCCGTGTACACAGCGGCGTTTTAAAAAGTCATACATTTTACTTTTTTGAAACCGATACCGATAATTTCCGATATCACATTTTAAAGCATTTATCGGCCGATAATATTATCGGACATCTCTGCTTTGTGTTAATTTATGTTTCCCTCTTACACACATGCTTATGTGTGCTATGGCTTTGAAGTTGTGGTTTTTTTCCTTGGCCTCAGACTGAATATTTTTTTGTCTCACCCAACCCCCGCCCCAGCGTTTACCTGTTTCTCACCTTTTTTGTAAGGGGCGCCGGAAGTTGGCAGACCCGTCAGCGATCCTGTTCTGTCTCCCCGTAATGTTTGTCTCTGATCTTGAATGGGATTGTGCTGAAAATGTTAAATTTCCCCCCGGGGATTATTCAAGTATTTCCATACTTGCCAACTTTGAGACCTCCAATTTCGGGAGGTGGGGGGCGGGGGCGTGGTCAGGGGTGGGGCGGGGGCGTGGTTGGGGGCGTGGTTAAGAGGGGAGGAGTATATTGACAGCTAGAATTCACCAAGTCAATTATTTCATACATATATATATATATATATATATATATATATATATATATATATATATATATGTATATATATATATACATATATATATATTTATCCTGAAAATATGCAAACAAAACTGTGTTTAAATCATTGATACTTCAAACTTGCATAAATAAATCTTAAGGAATATAACATAACTTGGCTTCTGAGAGCTTCAAAATGTAATGAATAAAATGCTAAAGTTGTTGATAAACAAGCAATTATTTTATTAATTAAATATGGTCATTTTAAATGAATTATGATCATTTAAAATTAATTATTTCAAATATGTTTATTTTAATGTATAATTCTATGGCTGGATGTAATAAGGAGTCAGAAAAAATACAAATAAAAATACAATTAATTTTGATGTTTTTAGCAAAATATAGTAAAAATGTATTTCGTTTTTTTTTTTTTAAATTAATAAATATATTTATTTTTAGGTAAGATAAACATAATAATACAATTTATCTCTAGTCTGGATGATTTAGTTCTTGTCACCCTGTTGTCCTCCCGTCGTGAAAAAAGGCTGTCCTCACTCAGGTCCGCATGGAGCTGGAGGGGGCGTGGCCTCAAGCTCCGGCTGAAAATCGGGAGATTTTCGGGAGAATATTTGTCCCGGGAGGTTTTTCGGGAGAGGCGCTGAATTTCGGGAGTCTCCCGGAAAATTCGGGAGGATTGGCAAGTATGAGTATTTCTGATTTCTGATTCTTGATTCTGATAGCTGATGCAACCAGCTGCCACTTCAGAGGCGCTATTTCTACATACAGCTACAAAAGTCAAACACAACCAAAAAAAAAAAGAGCAATAAATAATATTATCACAACATTATTCTGCTGGACGATGTGCAGGATTACAGGATCTCATTGTGCCCTTTTGAGGCGTCCTCCCGTGACCCTGCAACAGTCTCCCGGTCCAAATAGGGCGACAAAAGTCGTTCTATTCTCGGCAAACACCCGCCCAACTGCTTTATAAGAGCCGCGCGTCCTGGGCACTTGTTTGGCACAAGACCTCCCCGAGCAGGAACATGTAAGACACAAAAAAATAGCCAGTAAGTATGACCACGCTGGATCACATGACAGAATGTTGCCCACCAAAAAGAAAAAGGGAAAAAGGGAGAACTAACCTTTTAACGCTTAAAAAAAAGAGCTGGAGCAGCAAAGTGTGAAGCACTAATAATAACTTTGGAATATATGTCATCAATCTGTAGGTGCCCGGTGCTGCTCACAGCATGAGCTTAAAAGAAGACGGTCATAATAAAAGGAATATTTGCAACACAGGTGAGACGGCTGCAAAATGTTGCTCATTAGATGGAACATTATGATGACACCTGGTCATGTTTTTCAAGGCACGGGTCACATGATGTGTGTTTGAGTGACATGTGACAGGTCACCTTTTGTCTAGAAGGACTTTGAAAAGAAGGAGGTCATGAGATTTGTTCATTAGAGGGAATTATTAGTGCTGTTTGGCAACATACAGTAAGAGTAATGGTTCAACATATTTATCAAAAGTGTTATCTTTGTCTCTTGTATTACTATTGTTTAAATGTATTATAGCGTAATATTTATCATGTATGTGCACATATGTATTAGTCAATTTAACTTTATTATAGCGTAATATTTATCATGTATGTGCACATATGTATTAGTCAATTTAACTTTATCATAGCGTAATATTCATCATGTATGTGCACATATGTATTAGTCAATTCAACTTTATTATAGTGTAATATTTATCATGTATGTGCACATATGTATTAGTCAATTCAACTTTATTATAGCGTAATATTTATCATGTATGTGCACATATGTATTAGTCAATTCAACTTTATTATAGTGTAATATTTATCATGTATGTGCACATATGTATTAGTCAATTCAACTTTATTATAGCGTAATATTTATCATGTATGTGCACATATGTATTAGTCAATTCAACTTTATTATAGCGTAATATTTATCATGTATGTGCACATATGTATTAGTCAATTCAACTTTATTATAGTGTAATATTTATCATGTATGTGCACATATGTATTAGTCAATTCAACTTTATTATAGCGTAATATTTATCATGTATGTGCACATATGTATTAGTCAATTCAACTTTATTATAGTGTAATATTTATCATGTATGTGCACATATGTATTAGTCAATTCAACTTTATTATAGCGTAATATTTATCATGTACGTGCACATATGTATTAGTCAATTTAACATTATTATAGCGTAATATTTATCATGTATGTGCACATATGTATTAGTCAATTTAACTTTATTATAGCGTAATATTTATCATGTATGTGCACATATGCATTAGTCATTTTAACTTTATTATAGCGTAATATTTATCATGTATGTGCATATGTGTATTAGTCAATTCAACTTTATTATAGTGTAATATTTATTATGTATGTGCACATATGTATTAGTCAATTCAACTTTATTATAGTGTAATATTTATTATGTATGTGCACATATGTATTAGTCAATTTAACTTTATTGTAGCGTAATATTTATCATGTATGTGCACATGTGTATTAGTCAATTTAACTTTATTATAGTGTAATATTTATCATGTATGTGCACATATGTATTAATCAATTTAACTTTATTATAGTGTAATATTTATTATGTATGTGCACATATGTATTAGTCAATTTAACTTTATTATAGCGTAATATTTATCATTTTTGTGCACATATGTATTAGTCATTTTAACTTTATTATAGCGTAATGTTTATCATGTATGTGCACATGTGTATTAGTCAATTTAACTTTATTATAGCGTAATATTTATCATGTATGTGCACATATGTATTAGTCAATTTAACTTTATTATAGCGTAATATTTATCATGTATGTGCACATATGTATTAGTCAATTTAACTATATTATAGCGTAATATTTATCATATATGTGCACATATGTATTAGTCAATTTAACTTTATTATAGCGTAATATTTATCATGTATGTGCACATATGTATTAGTCATTTTAACTTTATTATAGCGTAATATTTATCATGTATGTGCATATGTGTATTAGTCAATTTAACTATATTATAGCGTAATATTTATCATGTATGTGCACATATGTATTAGTCAATTCAACTTTATTATAGTGTAATATTTATTATGTATGTGCACATATGTATTAGTCAATTTAACTTTATTATAGCGTAATATTTATCATGTATGTGCACATATGTATTAGTCATTTTAACTTTATTGTAGCGTAATATTTATCATGTACGTGCACATATGTATTAGTCATTTTAACTTTATTATAGCGTAATATTTATCATGTATGTGCACATATGCATTAGTCAATTTAACGTAATTATAGCGTAATATTTATCATGTATGTGCACACATGTGGTAGTCAATAATTAAAAACAGCAATGTAGACATATTTTCTTTATTTCATATTTTTATAGGGTATTATAAAGGCTGACAAATATAAAATATAAAAATGTCTGCTGAAATTGTTATTATTATGATAGATAGTACTACTAGTTTAATGTAGCTGTAAATAGTAGACATTATATTGACTAAGCACTATATAGGCCCGATAATGTGCTGTAAAATAATATGTTGATTGCTAGTAATCAGTACTTTGATGTACTGTTATACATGCACAAGAGCACGTATACATTTTATATATCATATGCTCTTGTGTGCGTAAAACAGTACATCAACAATAAATATATGATGACAAAATGTATTACCGGGCATTCTGCTCCGCCGCTCCCAGTCTATGGAACACTCTCCCTGACCACCTGAAGGCACCACAGACTGTGGATGCTTTTAAAAAAGTCTTAAAAACCCTTCTTTTTTTTTAGATATATGCATGCTAGTTCTAGCTATTAGGCTGTTATAGTTTTTATTTTTATTATCTTTTTATTTTTATTTTTTTAATACACTGTAGCACTCTGAGGTTGTTTACTCAATGTAAAGTGCTTTTTTTTTTTTTTTACAAATAAAATCTATTATTATTATTATGTTTAAACTGTATGCCTGATACATGTAAAAATGTGCCATCAAATATTATCTTGATTGCTACAGGACTATCCAAAATACTTTGTAGTTAATTGTTTTACATGCATAATAGAATATTTATTTTGTATTATGTTATTATAGTAAAATATATTTAAACTATATTCCTGATGAATACAAATTTGTGACTTTAATTTTTTTAATTTTGATAATTAAAAATATTTATTTTTTCCGTATTCTTTTCCATTCCCAATATCCTATTGTATATGTATTACTATATTATTATAGTACTACAATTTTTTTTATAAAGTTTTTAAAAAAAATCTAAAATATTGACATTTCAGGATAGCGAGATAGTATGACTAATTTGATATAGATACTAGTTTTGTGTATTCAAGAGTACATCTGGGCAAAACACTTCAAAAGCAATAAAACTACGCAGTGGCCTAGTGGTTAGAGTGTACCGCCCTGAGATCGGTAGGTTGTGAGTTCAAACCCGGGCCGAGTCATACCAAAGACTATAAAATGCTTGCTGCTTGGCACCCAGCATCGAGGGTTTGGAATTGGGGGTTAAATCACCCAAAAATGATTCCCGGGCGTGGCCACCGCTGCTGCTCACAGCTCCCCTCACCTCCCCTCTGCACAAACACACACATTTGCACACACCCGTACTTTCAAGTATTACCTTCTTCTTGGACCACCCTTTCTAGATATATGAAGATTTATATTTACAACATGAATAATATATACAAACTGTGCAAATATAAAAAAGGTAAGCTTATAGGTTTTATTTATTTTTATTTTATTTTATTTTGTGTTTGTAATTGGTATTTAATCTTAATTATTTACTTCAAGTTATTAAAGTATGTCTCTATATACATATTTTATTTTTTTTAATACATTTTGGCCAAAGGGGCCGCGTTTAAATTTCTTACACACACTTGTTATTGCATACGTTGACCAGAGGGGGAGCACTTCAAATTTTTACACACACTTGTTATTTCATATGTTGGCCAGAGGGGGAGCACTTCAAATGTTTACACACACTTGTTATTGCATATGTTGGCCAGAGGGGGAGCACTTCAAATGTTTACACACACTTGTTATTTCATATGTTGGCCAGAGGGGGAGCACTTCAAATGTTTACACACACTTGTTATTTCATATGTTGGCCAGAGGGGGAGCACTTCAAATTTTTACACACACTTGTTATTTCATATGTTGCCCAGAGGGGGAGCACTTCAAATGTTTACACACACTTGTTATTTCATATGTTGACCAGAGGGGGAGCACTTCAAATTTTTACACACACTTGTTATTTCATATGTTGGCCAGAGGGGGAGCACTTCAAATGTTTACACACACTTGTTATTTCATATGTTGGCCAGAAGGGGAGCACTTCAAATGTTTACACACACTTGTTATTTCATATGTTGGCCAGAGGGGGAGCACTTCAAATGTTTACACACACTTGTTATTGCATACGTTGGCCAGAGGGGGAGCACTTCAAATGTTTACACACACTTGTTATTTCATATGTTGGCCAGAGGGGGAGCACTTCAAATGTTTACACACACTTGTTATTTCATATGTTGGCCAGAGGGGGAGCACTTCAAATGTTTACACACACTTGTTATTTCATATGTTGGCCAGGGGGGGAGCACTTCAAATTTTTACACACACTTGTTATTTCACATGTTGGCCAGAGGGGGAGCACTTCAAATTTTTACACACACTTGTTATTTCATATGTTGGCCAGAGGGGGAGCACTTCAAATGTTTACACACACTTGTTATTTCATATGTTGGCCAGAGGGGGAGCACTTCAAATGTTTACACACACTTGTTATTTCATATGTTGGCCAGAGGGGGAGCACTTCAAATGTTTACACACACACTTGTTATTTCATATGTTGGCCAGAGGGGGAGCACTTCAAATGTTTACACACACTTGTTATTTCATATGTTGGCCAGAGGGGGAGCACTTAAAATGTTTACACACACATGTTATTTCATATGTTGGCCAGAGGGGGAGCACTTCAAATTTTTACACACACTTGTTATTTCATATGTTGGCCAGAGGGGGAGCACTTAAATTTTTTACACACACTTGTTATTTCATATGTTGGCCAGAGGGGGAGCACTTCAATTTTTTTACACACACTTGCTATTTCATATGTTGGCCAGAGGGGGAGCACTTCAAATGTTTACACACACTTGTTATTTCATATGTTGGCCAGAGAGGGAGCACTTCAAATTTTTACACACACTTGTTATTTCATATGTTGGCCAGAGGGGGAGCACTTCAAATGTTTACACACACTTGTTATTGCATATGTTGGCCAGAGGGGGAGCACTTAAAATGTTTACACACACTTGTTGTTTCATATGTTGGCCAGAGGGGGAGCACTTAAATTTTTTACACACACTTGTTATTTCATATGTTGGCCAGAGGGGGAGCACTTCAAATGTTTACACACACTTGTTATTTCATATGTTGGCCAGAGGGGGAGCACTTCAAATGTTTACACACACTTGTTATTTCATATGTTGGCCAGAGGGGGAGCACTACAAATGTTTACACACACTTGTTATTTCATATGTTGGCCAGAGGGGGAGCACTTCAAATGTTTACACACACTTGTTATTTCATATGTTGGCCAGAGGGGGAGCACTTCAAATGTTTACACACACTTGTTATTGCATACGTTGGCCAGAGGGGGAACGCTTCAAATTTTTACACACACTTGTTATTTCACATGTTGGCCAGAGGGGGAGCACTTCAAATTTTTACACACACTTGTTATTTCATATGTTGGCCAGAGGGGGAGCACTTCAAATGTTTACACACACTTGTTATTTCATATGTTGGCCAGAAGAGGGCGCACTTCAAATTTTTACACACACTTGTTATTTCATATGTTGGCCAGAGGGGGAGCACTTCAAATGTTTACACACACTTGCTATTTCATATGTTGGCCAGAGGGGGAGCACTTCAAATGTTTACACACACTTGTTATTGCATATGTTGGCCAGAGGGGGAGCACTTCAAATGTTTACACACACTTGTTATTTCATATGTTGGCCAGAGGGGGAGCACTTCAAATGTTTACACACACTTGCTATTTCATATGTTGGCCAGAGGGGGAGCACTTCAAATGTTTACACACACTTGTTATTTCATATGTTGGCCAGAGAGGGAGCACTTCAAATGTTTACACACACACTTGTTATTTCATATGTTAGCCAGAGGGGGAGCACTTCAATTTTTTACACACACTTGTTATTTCATATGTTGGCCAGAGGGGGAGCACTTCAAATGTTTACACACACTTGTTATTTCATATGTTGGCCAGAGGGGGAGCACTTCAAATGTTTACACACACTTGTTATTTCATATGTTGGCCAGAGAGGGAGCACTTCAAATGTTTACACACACACTTGTTATTTCATATGTTGGCCAGAGGGGGAGCACTTCAATTTTTTACACACACTTGTTATTTCGTATGTTGGCCAGAGGGGGAGCACTTCAATTTTTTACACACACTTGTTATTTCATATGTTGGCCAGAGGGGGAGCACTTCAAATGTTTACACACACTTGTTATTGCATATGTTGGCCAGAGGGGGAGCACTTAAAATGCTTACACACACTTGTTATTTCATATGTTGGCCAGAGGGGGATCACTTCAAATTTTTACACACACTTGTTATTTCATATGTTGGCCAGAGGGGGAGCACTTTAAATTTCTTACACACACTTGTTATTTCATATGTTGCCCAGAGGGGGAGCACTTCAAATGTTTACACACACTTGTTATTTCATATGTTGACCAGAGGGGGAGCACTTCAAATTTTTACACACACTTGTTATTTCACATGTTGGCCAGAGGGGGAGCACTTCAAATTTTTACACACACTTGTTATTTCATATGTTGGCCAGAGGGGGAGCACTTCAAATGTTTACACACACTTGTTATTGCATATGTTGGCCAGAGGGGGAGCACTTCAAATTTTTACACACACTTGTTATTTCACATGTTGGCCAGAGGGGGAGCACTTCAAATTTTTACGCACACTTGTTATTTCATATGTTGGCCAGAGGGGGAGCACTTCAAATGTTTACACACACTTGTTATTTCATATGTTGGCCAGAGGGGGAGCACTTTACATTTTTACACACACTTGTTATTTCATATGTTGGCCAGAGGGGGAGCACTTAAAATTTTTACACACACTTGTTATTTCACATGTTGGCCAGAGGGGGAGCACTTCAAATTTTTACACACACTTGTTATTTCATATGTTGGCCAGAGGGGGAGCACTTCAAATGTTTACACACACTTGTTATTTCATATGTTGGCCAGAGGGGGGAGCGCTTCAAATTTTTACACACACTTGTTATTTCATATGTTGGCCAGAGGGGGAGCACTTCAAATGTTTACACACACTTGTTATTGCTTATGTTGGCCAGAGGGGGAGCACTTCAAATTTTTACACACACTTGTTATTTCATATGTTGGCCAAAGGGGAGCACTTCCAATTTTTACACACACTTGTTATTTCATATGTTGGCCAGAGGGGGAGCACTTCAAATGTTTACACACACTTGTTATTTCATATGTTGGCCAGAGGGGGAGCACTTCAAATTTTTACACACACTTGTTATTTTATATGTTGCCCAGAGGGGGAGCACTTCAAATGTTTACACACACTTGTTATTTCATATGTTGACCAGAGGGGGAGCACTTCAAATTTTTACACACACTTGTTATTTCATATGTTGGCCAGAGGGGGAGCACTTCAAATTTTTACACACACTTGTTATTTCATATGTTGGCCAGAGGGGGGAGCACTTCAAATTTTTACACACACTTGTTATTTCACATATTGGCCAGAGGGGGAGCACTTCAAATGTTTACACACACTTGTTATTGCATATGTTGGCCAGAGGGGGAGCACTTCCAATTTTTACACACACTTGTTATTTCACATCTTGGCCAGAGGGGGAGCACTTCAAATGTTTACACACACTTGTTATTGCATATGTTGGCCAGAGGGGGAGCACTTCAAATTTTTACACACACTTGTTATTTTATATGTTGCCCAGAGGGGGAGCACTTCAAATGTTTACACACACTTGTTATTTCATATGTTGACCAGAGGGGGAGCACTTCAAATTTTTACACACACTTGTTATTTCATATGTTGGCCAGAGGGGGAGCACTTCAAATTTTTACACACACTTGTTATTTCATATGTTGGCCAGAGGGGGGAGCACTTCAAATTTTTACACACACTTGTTATTTCATATGTTGGCCAGAGGGGGAGCACTTCAAATGTTTACACACACTTGTTATTGCTTATGTTGGCCAGAGGGGGAGCACTTCAAATTTTTACACACACTTGTTATTTCATATGTTGGCCAAAGGGGAGCACTTCCAATTTTTACACACACTTGTTATTTCATATGTTGGCCAGAGGGGGAGCACTTCAAATGTTTACACACACTTGTTATTTCATATGTTGGCCAGAGGGGGAGCACTTCAAATTTTTACACACACTTGTTATTTTATATGTTGCCCAGAGGGGGAGCACTTCAAATGTTTACACACACTTGTTATTTCATATGTTGACCAGAGGGGGAGCACTTCAAATTTTTACACACACTTGTTATTTCATATGTTGGCCAGAGGGGGAGCACTTCAAATTTTTACACACACTTGTTATTTCATATGTTGGCCAGAGGGGGGAGCACTTCAAATTTTTACACACACTTGTTATTTCACATATTGGCCAGAGGGGGAGCACTTCAAATGTTTACACACACTTGTTATTGCATATGTTGGCCAGAGGGGGAGCACTTCCAATTTTTACACACACTTGTTATTTCACATCTTGGCCAGAGGGGGAGCACTTCAAATGTTTACACACACTTGTTATTGCATATGTTGGCCAGAGGGGGAGCACTTCCAATTTTTTACACACACTTGTTATTTCATATGTTGGCCAGAGGGGGGAGCACTTCAAATTTTTACACACACTTGTTATTTCACATGTTGGCCAGAGGGGGAGCACTTCAAATGTTTACACACACTTGTTATTTCATATGTTGGCCAGAGGGGGAGCACTTCCAATTTTTACACACACTTGTTATTTCATATGTTGGCCAGAGGGGGAGCACTTCAAAAGTTTACACACACATGTTTTTGCATATGTTGGCCAGAGGGGGAGCACTTCAAATGTTTACACACACTTGTTATTTCATATGTTGGCCAGAGGGGGAGCACTTCAAATGTTTACACACACTTGTTATTTCATATGTTGACCAGAGGGGGAGCACTTCAAATGTTTACACACACTTGTTATTTCATATGTTGGCCAGAGGGGGGAGCGCTTCAAATTTTTACACACACTTGTTATTTCATATGTTGGCCAGAGGGGGAGCGCTTCAAATTTTTACACACACTTGTTATTTCATATGTTGGCCAGAGGGGGAGCACTTCCAATTTTTACACACACTTGTTATTTCATATGTTGGCCAGAGGGGGAGCACTTCAAATGTTTACACACACTTGTTATTTTATATGTTGCCCAGAGGGGGAGCACTTCAAATGTTTAAACACACTTGTTATTTCATATGTTGACCAGAGGGGGAGCACTTCAAATGTTTACACACACTTGTTATTTCACATGTTGGCCAGAGGGGGAGCACTTCAAATTTTTACATCCATCCATCCATTTTCTACCGCTTATTCCCTTTCCCATATGGAAGGTACTTTTCCTTGTTGCTGCCTCAAGAAGGGTAGAAATAGCCCAGCACTATTTCATATTTAACATATTTACTAATACTTGTATTTAATGCTCTGCACTATGAAGTTTCTAAAAACGTTTTAATTATAAAAATGTGTTGTACTACAAATTTAATGAGAATTGTATATACAGTGTATTTATACATTTTGTTTTCTAATAATAAAATAAAAAGTTACTTTACGTTTTTGGAGTTTTGCAAACAAAACCCCCAACATTTTGTGAACTATTTTACTGATTTGTTGCTTTTCTTAAAAAAAAATCAATCACTAATTTAATTTACTGTTGATTTTCTTACTGGGTAAAAATGTATTTAATGTTTATATATATTTTTAAATTAAAAATGTCCTTTTCTGTTTTATTTGTTTTTTTAAACAGAAATATTGTATTTTGATTTAAAATGGTATAATTCTGGTATACACCATTAAAAAGCTAAAATAAATTACACTAAGAAAAAATAAATAAAAAACAATTAATGAACTAACTTACCGATTAAAAAAAAAATTAAAACAGGAATATTATATTTTTTGATTTTATTTTTTGGAATAAAAAATGGAATGATTGTATTTTAAACCATTTAAAAATCTTTTACTAATTTAATAATTTATTGCTTTTTTTAATCACTAAATTAATGGTTTGTTGATTTTTTCATGGGTTAAAACATTTTATTGTTATTTTATTATTCAAATAAGATATTTTTTATATTAAATTTGCATACAATAATGCAAATTAGTGGACTAATTTAATGGTTTTTTTTTTCAATGTTTAAAACAGAAATATATATTTTTTAAATGTAATACCTTACTTTTCCTGCCTTACTAAATGTGTTTAATCCCATTTTGAAGTAGTAGCTTAAGCAACACTTAAAATAATGTTTATATATATATATATATATATATATATATATAAACATTATTTTAAATATATATATAATATATAAATATATTATTTTAAGCAACACTTAAAATAATGTTTAAATATATATATATATATATATATATATATATATATATATATATATATATATATATATATATATATATATATATATATATATATATATATAAATATATATATCCATCCATCCATTTTCTACCGCTTATTCCCTTTTGGGGTCGCGGGGGGCGCTGGAGCCTATCTCAGCTACAATCGGGCGGAAGGCGGGGTACACCCTGGACAAGTCGCCACCTCATCGCAGGGCCAACACAGATAGACAGACAACATTCACACTCACATTCACACATATATATATATATATATATATATATATATATATATATATATATATATATATATATATATATATATATATATATATATATATATATATATATAAACATTATTTTAAGTGTTGCTTAAGCTACTACTTCAAAATGAGATTAAACACATTTAGTAAGGCAGGAAAAGTAAGGTATTACATTTAAAAAATATATATTTATGTTTTAATCATTGAAAAAAACCCATTAAATTTGTCCACTAATTTGCATTATTGTATGCAAATTTAATATAAACAATATCTTATTTGAATAATAAAATAACAATAAAATGTTTTAACCCATGAAAAAATCAACAAATCATTAATTTAGTGATTAAAAAAAGCAATAAATTATTAAATTAGTAAAAGATTTTTAAATGGTTTAAAATACAATCATTCCATTTTTTATTCCAAAAAATCAAATCAAAAAATATAATATTCCTGTTTTAATTTTTTTTTTAATCGGTAAGTTAGTTCATTAATTGTTTTTTATTTATTTTTTCCTAGTGTAATTTATTTTAGCTTTTTAATGGTGTATACCAGAATTATACCATTTTAAATCAAAATACAATATTTCTGTTTAAAAAAACAAATAAAACAGAAAAGGACATTTTTAATTAAAGTTTTAATTTAAAAAAAAATAAATATATATATATATATATATATATATATATATATATAGTAGTAGTATAGTAGTGTCAAAGCGCTTTGAGTACCTTGAAGGTAGAAAAGCGCTATACAAGTACAACCCATTTATATATATATATATATATATATATATATATATATATATATATATATATATATATATATATATATATATATATATATATATATATATATATATATATATATATATATATTTTTTTTTTTTTTATTTTTTTTTTTATTTATTTATTTTTTTAAATTTATTTATTGTTTTTCTCTTTTTCAGATTTTTTTTTTTTAATTTTTAAATAAAATGTTCAAGTATATTATATTTCCAGTGATGATGTTGTATGAAACCCACTTTTTAAGTTTTGGAGTTTGTTTACAAACTAACATGATGTTTAATGATTTGGTAGCTGTCTTAATGGTTCAAAAAATAAATATTTATAAGTTTTTCAAATAAAATACATTTATTTTATTTAACAAAACAAAACAGGAATAACTAACCAGAAATATTTTAGATTTAATCTTTTTTTGTGAGTTAATATGCAAATATGTGATTCAGTAAAAAAAATAAGGCAACATGAAGTTGAATCTTTTGTTGGTTTCCAGCAATAGTTCAGAAATGAAGGGAAACTTGTTTTATTTGAGCGGTTCACAGTAAGGTGCAACTAGTTCTCCCAAAACGTGACAGTTGGACTGTGAGCGCAAGAAGGACAGGAAACAGAATTACTCTTTTTAAGTTTGTTTATGTGGTCTTTAGGTGGTTTCACTTTGACGTCCATTCAACCTGTGCTGAAGTTCATCTCTTTGAACCAAAACAACAACAACAACGTTTGACAGGACGACAGAAAACACAACACTGCTTGTTGTTAGCGACTATTTACACAACACATTGTTGTACATTTCAGCAATCATCATTTATTTACACATATGTACACACATTTCCTCTGGCAGGTGGTCGTCACGCTGTGAAGAAAAAAGTGAGGATTGTACAAACAAAATGTAAAAAAATAAATAAACAAGTGAGTGTTTTTTTGTTTTTTTTACCTATGAGTTGAGAAATGCGTTCTGGATGCTCTCGAAGACGTGGTCGTATATGTCGTCTTTTGAGGTCAATCCGTCGAGGTGTTCTAGAATAGGTGAGCTAAGTTTTTATCAAGCCCCAAAAAACACATTGGCAATTTTGCATTCGAGGCAAGTGGGACAGTGCCTCATCTCATCCAGTGCACTGCACTAGTGAAAAAGCTAGTCAAAGATCATCTATATGACAGCACTCTCGTGTTTTTAAGAATCTGCTGCAAAAATGTGAGTCTCTGACATGTTGTTTTTTAACTGAACCCGCAGGCCACCAGTTGAATAGCCCACGTAATGAAATAGAGTGGACCTAAAATGGAACCTTGAGGAACACCACTAGATGAGATGACAAAATATGTTACTGTCCTATTTCTGCATGGAGCATTTAGGGGGCCACTTTTCCAGAATATTCTTATTTTGTATATTCCGGACAACCAGTGTCCTCTGCAGTAGACATGTATTTTGTCAAAGTTACAGAGGTTTTTTCAGTGAAAAAGCTAGTCAAAGATCATCTATATGACAGCACTCTCGTGTTTTTAAGAATCTGCTGCAAAAATGTGAGTCTCTGACATGTTTTTTTTTTAACTGAACCCGCCAGTTGAATAGCCCACGTAATAAAATAGAGTGGACCTAAAATGGAACCTTGAGGAACACCACTAGTATAACTAAATAAGTTGAACAAAGGACTACACTGCAAAAAGTCAGTGTTCAAAAACAATTTAAAAAAAAATACAAAAATGAGCTGTATTTTACTTGAACTAAGCAAAATTATCTGCCAATAGAACAAGAAAATTCGGCTTGTCAAGACTTTCCAAAACAAGTAAAATTAGCTAACCTCAATGAACCCAAAAATACCTTAAAATAAGTATATTCTCACTAATAACAAGTGCACTTTTCTTGGTAGAAAAAAAAAGAGACCTTTTTGCTCAATATGTTGAAAAATATTCTTAAATAAAGTAAATGCTAGTGCCATTATCTTGACATGACATGCGCTCGGCATCATGATTTTTGTTTTCATGCTTGAAATACAAAATGATGACTTTAAAAAAGTAGTTTTATACTTGTGAGTGTTGATGACACAGCTTTGCAACACTTGGTATTCTAGTTTCAAGCATGTTTTACTCAATATAGGTCATCAAATCTCAGCAACAAGCTGTAATATCTTACTGAGATCATTTAGGAGCAAAACACTTAAAACAAGTAAAACACTCTAACATAAAATCTGCTTAGTGAGAAGAATTATCTTATCGGACAGAAAATAAGCAAATATCACCCTTATTTGACATATTTCATCTTACTTAGATTTCACTTTTTGCAGTGAAAAGTATTCATCCAAAAAAGTGTTTTTATATTTACTTGCATGACAAAATATGTCACTGTCCTATTTCTGCATGGAGCATTTAGGGGGCCACTTTTCCAGAATATTCTTATTTTGTATATTCCGGACAACCAGTGTCCTCTACAGTAGACATGTATTTTGTCAAAGTTACAGAGGTTTTTTCAGTGAAAAAGCTAGTCAAAGATCATCTATATGACAGCACTCTCGTGTTTTTAAGAATCTAATGAAAAAATGTAAGTCTCTGACATGTTTTTTATTTATTTAACTGAACCCACAGGCCACCAGTTGAATAGCCCACGTAATGAAATAGAGTGGACCTAAAATGGAACCTTGAGGAACACCACTAGATGAGATGACAAAATATGTTACTGTCCTATTTCTGCATGGAGCATTTAGGGGGCCACTTTTCCAGAATATTCTTATTTTGTATATTCCGGACAACCAGTGTCCTCTACAGTAGACATGTATTTTGTCAAAGTTACAGAGGTTTTTTCAGTGAAAAAGCTAGTCAAAGATCATCTATATGACAGCACTCTCGTGTTTTTAAGAATCTGCTGCAAAAATGTGAGTCTCTGACATGTTTTTTTTTAACTGAACCCGCCAGTTGAATAGCCCACGTAATGAAATAGAGTGGACCTAAAATGGAACCTTGAGGAACACCACTAGTATAACTAAATAAGTTGAACAAAGGACTACACTGCAAAAAGTCAGTGTTCAAAAACAATTTAAAAAAAAATACAAAAATGAGCTGTATTTTACTTGAACTAAGCAAAATTATCTGCCAATAGAACAAGAACATTTGGCTTGTCAAGACTTTCCAAAACAAGTAAAATTAGCTAATCTCAATAACCCCAAAAATACCTTAAAATAAGTATATTCTCACTAATAACAAGTGCACTTTTCTTGGTAGAAAAAAAAGAGACCTTTCTGCTCAATACGTTGAAAAATATTCTTAAATGAAGTAAATGCTAGTGCCATTATCTTGACATCATGATATGCGCTCGGCATCATGATTTTTGTTTTCATACTTGAAGTAAGAAATGATGACTTTAAAAAAGTAGTTTTCTACTTGTGAGTGTTGATGACACAGCTTTGCAACACTTGATATTCTAGTTTCAAGCATGTTTTACTCAATATAGGTCATCAAATCTCAGCAACAAGCTGTAATATCTTACTGAGATCATTTAGGACCAAAACACTTAAAACAAGTAAAACACTCTAACATAAAATCTGCTTAGTGAGAAGAATGATCTTATCAGACAGAAAATAAGCAAATATCACCCTTATTTGACATATTTATTCTTACTTAGATTTCACTTTTTGCAGTGAAAAGTATTCATCCAAAAAAGTGTTTATATATTTACTTGCATGACAAAATATGTCACTGTCCTATTTCTGCATGGAGCATTTAGGGGGCCACTTTTCCAGAATATTCTTATTTTGTATATTCCGGACAACCAGTGTCCTGTACAGTAAACATGTATTTTGTTAAAGTTACAGAGGTTTTTTCAGTGAAAAAGCTAGTCAAAGATCATCTATATGACAGCACTCTTGTGTTTTTAAGACTCTGCTGCAAAAATGTGAGTCTCTGACATGTTTTTTTTTTAACGGAACCACAGGCCACCAGTTGAATAGCCCACGTAATGAAATAGAGTGGACCTAAAATGGAACCTTGAGGAACACCATTAGATGAGATGACAAAATATGTTACTGTCCTATTTCTGCATGGAGCATTTAGGGGGCCACTTTTCCAGAATATTCTTATTTTGTATATTCCGGACAACCAGTGTCCTGTACAGTAAACATGTATTTTGTTAAAGTTACAGAGGTTTTTTCAGTGAAAAAGCTAGTCAAAGATCATCTATATGACAGCACTCTCGTGTTTTTAAGAATCTGCTGCAAAAATGTGAGTCTCTGACATGTTTTTTTTTAACTGAACCCGCAGGCCACCAGTTGAATAGCCCACGTAATGAAATAGAGTGGACCTAAAATGGAACCTTGAGGAACACCACTAGATGAGATGACAAAATATGTTACTGTCCTATTTCTGCATGGAGCATTTAGGGGGCCACTTTTCCAGAATATTCTTATTTTGTATATTCCGGACAACCAGTGTCCTCTACAGTAGACATGTATTTTGTCAAAGTTACAGAGGTTTTTTCAGTGAAAAAGCTAGTCAAAGATCATCTATATGACAGCACTCTCGTGTTTTTAAGAATCTGCTGCAAAAATGTGAGTCTCTGACATGTTTTTTTTTTTAACGGAACCACAGGCCACCAGTTGAATAGCCCACGTAATGAAATAGAGTGGACCTAAAATGGAACCTTGAGGAACACCACTAGTATAACTAAATAAGTTGAACAAAGGACAACACTGCAAAAAGTCAGTGTTCAAAAACAAGAAGAAAAAAAAATACAAAAATGAGGGGTATTTTACTTGAACTAAGCAAAATCATCTGCCAATAGAACAAGAAAATTTGGCTTGTCGAGACTTTAAAAAACAAGTAAAATGAGCTAACCTCAATGAACCCCAAAATAGCTTAAAATAAGTATATTCTCATTAATAACAAGTGCACTTTTCTTGGTAGAAAAAAAAATAGAGACCTTTTTGCTCAATATGTTGAAAAATATTCTTAAATAAAGTAAATGCTAGTGCCATTATCTTGACATAATGATATGCGTTCGGCATCATGATTTTTGTTTTCATGCTTGAAATACAAAATGATGACTTTAAAAAAGTAGTTTTATACTTGTGAGTGTTGATGACACAGCTTTGCAACACTTGATATTCTAGTTTCAAGCATGTTTTACTCAATATAGGTCATCAAATCTCAGCAACAAGCTGTAATATCTTACTGAGATCATTTAGGAGCAAAACACTTAAAACAAGTAAAACACTCTAACATAAAATCTGCTTAGTGAGAAGAATTATCTTATCGGACAGAAAATAAGCAAATATCACCCTTATTTGACATATTTCATCTTACTTAGATTTCAGTTTTTGCAGTGAAAAGTATTCATCCAAAAAAGTGTTTATATATTTACTTGCCTGACAAAATATGTCACTGTCCTATTTCTGCATGGAGCATTTAGGGGGCCACTTTTCCAGAATATTCTTATTTTGTATATTCCGGACAACCAGTGTCCTGTACAGTAGACATGTATTTTGTCAAAGTTACAGAGGTTTTTTCAGTGAAAAAGCTAGTCAAAGATCATCTATATGACAGCACTCTCGTGTTTTTAAGAATCTAATGAAAAAATGTAAGTCTCTGACATGTTTTTTATTTATTTAACTGAACCCACAGGCCACCAGTTGAATAGCCCACGTAATGAAATAGAGTGGACCTAAAATGGAACCTTGAGGAACACCACTAGATGAGATGACAAAATATGTTACTGTCCTATTTCTGCATGGAGCATTTAGGGGGCCACTTTTCCAGAATATTCTTATTTTGTATATTCCGGACAACCAGTGTCCTCTACAGTAGACATGTATTTTGTCAAAGTTACAGAGGTTTTTTTTTTAGTGAAAAAGCTAGTCAAAGATCATCTATATGACAGCACTCTCGTGTTTTGCTGAAAAAATGTGAGTCTCTGACATGTTTTTTTTTATTTAACTGAACCCGCAGGCCACCAGTTGAATAGCCCACGTAATGAAATAGAGTGGACCTAAAATGGAACCTTGAGGAACACCACTAGTATAACTAAATAAGTTGAACAAAGGACGACACTGCAAAAAGTCAGTGTTCAAAAACAATTAAAAAAATACAAAAATGAGGGGTATTTTATTTGAACTAAGCAAAATTATCTGCCAATAGACCAAGAAAATTCGGCTTGTCGAGACTTTAAAAAACAAGTAAAATTAGCTAACCTCAATGAACCCCAAAATAGCTTAAAATAAGTATATTCTCATTAATAACAAGTGCACTTTTCTTGGTAGAAAAAAAAAAAAAGAGACCTTTTTGCTCAATATGTTGAAAAATATTCTTAAATAAAGTAAATGCTGGTGCCATTATCTTCACATCATGATATGCGCTCGGCATCATGATTTTTGTTTTCATGCTTGAAATACAAAATGATGACTTTAAAAAAGTAGTTTTCTACTTGTGAGTGTTGATGACACAGCTTTGCAACACTTGATATTCTAGTTTCAAGCATGTTTTACTCAATATAGGTCATCAAATCTCAGCAACAAGCTGTAATATCTTACTGAGATCATTTAGGACCAAAACCCTTAAAACAAGTAAAACACTCTAACATAAAATCTGCTTAGTGAGAAGAATTATCTTATCAGACAGAAAATAAGCAAATATCACCCTTATTTGAGATATTTATTCTTACTTAGATTTCACTTTTTGCAGTGAAAAGTATTCATCCAAAAAAGTGTTTTTATATTTACTTGCATGACAAAATATGTTACTGTCCTATTTCTGCATGGAGCATTTAGGGGGCCACTTTTCCAGAATATTCTTATTTTGTATATTCCGGACAACCAGTGTCCTGTACAGTAAACATGTATTTTTTAGTGAAAAAGCTAGTCAAAGATCATCTACATGACAGCACTCTCGTGTTTTGCTGAAAAAATGTGAGTCTCTGGCATGTTTTTTTTTATTTAACTGAACCCGCAGGCCACCAGTTGAATAGCCCACGTAATGAAATAGAGTGGACCTAAAATGGAACCTTGAGGAACACCACTAGTATAACTAAATAAGTTGAACAAAGGACAACACTGCAAAAAGTCAGTGTTCAAAAACAAGAAAAAAAAAATACAAAAATGAGGGGTATTTTACTTGAACTAAGCAAAATTATCTGCCAATAGAACAAGAACATTTGGCTTGTCAAGACTTTCCAAAACAAGTCAAATTAGCTAACTTCAATGAACCCAAAAATACCTTAAAATAAGTATATTCTCACTAATAACAAGTGCACCTTTCTTGGTAGAAAAAAAAGAGACATTTTTGCTCAATATGTTGAAAAATATTCTTAAATAAAGTAAATGCTAGTGCCATTATCTTGACATCATGATATGCGCTCGGCATCATGATTTTTGTTTTCATGCTTGAAGTAAGAAATGATGACTTTAAAAAAGTAGTTTTCTACTTGTGAGTGTTGATGACACAGCTTTGCAACACTTGATATTTTAGTTTCAAGCATGTTTTACTCAATATAGGTCATCATATCTCAGCAACAAGCTGTAATATCTTACTGAGATCATTTAGGAGCAAAACACTTAAAACAAGTAAAACACTCTAACATAAAATCTGCTTAGTGAGAAGAATTATCTTATCAGACAGAAAATAAGCAAATATCACCCTTATTTGACATATTTCATCTTACTTAGATTTCACTTTTTGCATTGTAGATGGTGCATCAGTGGAATGAAAGATTCCCCCATTTTCGTACAAAGTGGTGTGAAATAACACTTCCACACTACTGGGACTACGAGTTTGGGAGGAATCAAATGTTTGATTGGTCGTTTTTTTTTTTTTTTTTACTGTGTGGGGCAAAGGAACCCTCTGCCCCCCAGTTGTTCATTGTTTGACTTCCTTCCTTTGCCAAATATCCCCGTCCTTTCTAGTATTTGCCTGGGAAACGGTACAATGATTGTGAAGACTAGCGAGCAACAATGTCTGCAAACATTTGACATAATAAGCAGGAGACATGATGCATTCAATATCAATTATTTTGTTGCAAAATAGTGTGGAATAAGAACAATGTTTCTTGATTAGAGTGCTGCTCCTTGAGAATTTTTATTTATTTATTTATTTATTTATTTTTTAGCCATGCCTTGCGGGCAAGTGGCCCTTTTTATCCAGTTTGCATTGTGATTGTTTTGTGTTCCTTTATTGAGCTAGGGCAGGGGTCGGCAACCCGTATGCGGCTCTTTAGCGCCGCCCTAGTGGCTCTCTGGAGCTTTTTCAAAAATGTATGAAAAATGGAAAAAGATGAGGGGAATTTTTGTTGTTGTTGTTTTTATTATGGTTTCTGTAGGAGGACAAACATGACACAAACCTCCCTAATTGTATTAAAGCACACTGTTTGTATTAAACATGCTTCACTGATTCCAGTATTTGGCGAGCGCCGTTATGTCCTACTAATTTTGGCGGTCCTTGAACTCACCGTAGTTTGTTTACATGTATAACTTTCTCCGACTTTCTAGGACGTGTTTTATGCCACTTCTTTTTCTGTCTCATTTTGTCCACCAAACTTTTAATGTTGTGCATGAATGCACAAAGGTGAGTTTTGTTGATGTTATTGACTTGTGTGGAGTGCTAATCAGACATATTTGGTCACTGCATCAGTGTTTTTCAACCACTGTGCCGCGGCACACTAGTGTGCCGTGATATACAGTCTGGTGTGCCGTCGGAGATGATCTAATTTCACCTATTTGGGTTAAAAATTTGTTTTGCAAAGCAGTAATTATAGTCTGCAAATGATGTGTTGTTGTTGAGTGTCGGTAGAGTAACCGTGTAATACTCTTCCATATCAGTAGGTGGCAGCCAGTAGCTAATTGCTTTGTAGATGTCGGAAACAGCGGGAGGCAGCGTGCAGGTAAAAAGGTATCTAATGCTTAAACAAAAAATAAACAAAGTGAGTAAGTGCCCCTAAGAAAAGGCATTGAAGCTTAGGGAAGGCTATGCAGAACAAAACTAAAACTGAACCGGCTACAAAGTCAACAAAAACAAAATGCTGGACGACAGCAAAGACTTTACTGTGGAGCAAAGTAGGCGTCCACAATGCACATCTGAACATGACAATCGACAATGTCCCCACGAAGACGGATAAAAACAAAGTAGATGCGGGAAATATCGCTATAAAACTGCTACAGGAAAATACCAAAAAAAGAGAAAAAGCCACCAAAATAGGAGCGCAAGACTAGAACTAAAACACTACACACAGGAGAACACCAAAAACCTCAAAATACGTCACGGCGTGATGCGACAGGTGGTGACAGTACACCCACTTTGAGACAAGAGCTATATTGATGCATGCTTGGTTATGGTTTAAAGTCATATCCAACAATTGCGACAACAACTTTTTACTGTCAACTGAGTTTCGTTTTTTAATGATTTCTGCTGGTGGTGTGCCTCCGCATTTTTTCAACGCAAAAAATGTGCCTTGGCTCAAAAAAGGTTGAAAAACACTGACTGCATGACTGCAAGCTAATCAATGCTAACATGCTATTTAGGCTAGCTATATGTACATATTGCATCATTATGCCTCATTTGTAGCTATATTTGAGCTCATTTAGTTTCTTTTAAGTCATCTTAATTCAATGTATATCTCATGACACACTATCTGTATGTAATATGGCTTTTAATTTTTTGCGGCTCCAGACAGATTTGTTTTTGTATTTTTGGTCCAATATGGCTCTTTCAACATTTTGGGTTGCCGACCCCTGAGCTAGGGGCACAAATCACGCTGCCCTACGAAGTCTGCCTAGCAACAAATGGTCACAAACATCTGACATAACAAGCAGGAAAAAAATGGTATTAAGTTGAGTAACTTAATTTTCAAAGTGTTTTTCCGAATCTCCCAACTGCGCCACGCTATAATAGTCTGCCTAGCAGCAATTGTGGCAACACAATGTCTACATTCCTACGTCTGCTACGAATGTAGATTGTCACACACACACTAGGTGTGGTGAAATCAACCCCTTGTTCCACCCCCTGGGAGGTGAGGGGAGCAGTGAGCAGCAGCGGTGGCCACGCCCGGGAATCATTTTTGGTGATTTAACCCCCAATTCCAAGCCTTGATGCTGAGTGCCAAGCAGGGAGGTAATGGCTCCCATTTTTATAGTCTTTGGCATGACTCGGCCGGGGTTTGAACTCACGACCTACCCATCTCAGGGCAGACACTCTAACCACGAGACCACTGAGCAGGTCTTTAGTCAGTTTATTGAAGTACATGAAACTAGGCGTAGTTCCTGGAGTACTGTACTTTGGCATGAAGTTAAGTTAAAGTACCAATGATTGTCACACACACACTAGGTGTGGTGAAATTAACCTCTGCATTCGACCCATCCCCTTGTTTCACCCCCTGGGAGGTGAGGGGAGCAGTGAGCAGCAGCGGTGGCCACGCCCGGGAATCATTTTTGGTGATTTAATCCCCAATTCCAAGCCTTGATGCTGAGTGCCAAGCAGGGAGGTAATGTCTTTGGTATGACTCGGCCGGGGTTTGAACTCACAACCTACCGATCTCAGGGCGGACCCTCTAACCACGAGACCACTGAGTAGGTCTTTAGTTAGAAACTAGGAGTAGTTCCTGTAGTACTGTACTTTGGCATGAAGTGAAGTTAAAGTACCAATGATAGTCACACACACACACTAGGTGTGGTGAAATTTGTCCTCTGCATTGGACCCATCCCTTTGTTCTACCCCCTGGAAGGTGAGGGGAGCAGTGAGCAGTAGCGGTGGCCGCGCCCGGGAACCATTTTGGTGATTTAACCCCCAATTCCGGCAGAACAGGGGTTAGTGCATGTGCCTCACAATACAAAGGTCCTGAGTAGTCCTGGGTTCAATCCCGGGCTCGGGATCTTTCTGTGTGGAGTTTGCATGTTCTCCCCGTGACTGCGTGGGTTCCCTCCGGGTACTCCGGCTTCCTCCCACCTCCAAAGACATGCACCTGGGGATAGGTTGATTGGCAACACTAAATGGTCCCTAGTGTGTGAATGTTGTCTGTCTATCTGTGTTGGCCCTGTGATGAGGTGGCGTCTTGTCCAGGGTGTACTCCGCCTTCCGCCCGATTGCAGCTGAGATAGGTTCCAGCGACCCCAAAAGGGACAAGCGGTAGAAAAAGGATGGATGGAACCCCCAATTCCAACCCTTAATGCTGAGTGCCAAGCAGGGAGGTAATGGCTCCCATTTTTATAGTCTTTGGTATGACTCGGCCGGGGTTTGAACTCACGACTAGGGCTGCAGCTAACGATTATTTTTCTATCGATTAATCTATAGATTTTTTTTTCGATTAATCGGTTAATCTATAGATTATTTTTTCGATTAATCTATAGATTATTTTTCCTTTTACCGATTATTTTTTTTATTTAAAATGAAGAGGAAAAAATAAATGTAGGCCAGTTTTTTCAAAAGGCATGGCTTTTATTTACAAAAAAAAAAGTATGGCCACTCAGTCAACATTGACAACAACATGACAAAATATTCTGTAACAATGTAAACATTTAAAACTTTTAACATTTAACAAAATTAAAAGTAGCTTATTTGCTTTTTAATGTGCAAATATAAAAGTAAACATCCAGTGCAAATCTTAATATTCTGGAATAGTATAAGCATTTCAAAAGTAAAAGTATTGCTTATTTTGCTTTAAAATGTGCAAAAATAAAGATAAACATCCAATACAAAAAAGTGCAAAACGGAAATATTCTGTAACAATGTAAACATTTCAACAAAAGTAAAAGTATTGCTTATTTGCTAAAATGTGCAAAAATAAAGCTAAACATCCAATACAAAAAAGTGTACAGTGTAAAAATAAGTAAAAGTATTGCTTATTTTGCTTAATAACACAACAATGATAGTATGATTAAAGTGAAAGTTAATTGTTGGTTTGTACATAGTATATGTAACTGTTAATGTTGTAAAAGGTATTTGCACAACTAATTAACGTTAGCGTTTGTGACACGTCTTGTGCCGTGGGGTTCTTTCAGGACCGACAGACTGAACGCCAGACGGCTTTGCCAGGTTTACAATCTTTTAATTTTACACAAAGTCTTTTCTCTTCCAACTCTTTTCTCTTTCTTTCCTCGCTTTTCAGCTCCTCTTCCTCGCTCGCTCGTCGTCCTCTGGCTCTTGCGGCGTCGCTCCCGGCGCGCCCCGCCTCGCCGCTCGCTCGCCGCCGCCGCCGCCTCTCCACAGCGTTAAAGAGGAGCGCGTCTTTGTAAACACTGAACAGGCACGCCAAACGCGCCTCTCAGAGCAAACGGTGCTTTAGTTTATGAATTTACAACGCAGATACAAATGACACATTCATGTTTTTGTGTAATAATGACAACGTATACGCACGCGGACGATTGACTAGTTGATGGTGATGGCAAGAACGCTGTCGGGGGTTTTCTTTTCAAATGTTCGTTCATAGCCGTTGTGCTGCTATGATAGGCCATTTCCGCTCGACACAGTGTGCATACAACAACATTAGGCCGTTTATTGAAATACTCCGACACTTTTGACGACTTTTGGCGTGCTTTTTTCCCCTCGCTCGCATCGTCTGCTTTGCGCTCCGCCATGACAGTAGTGTGACGTAAATATGCGACGCGCCGACGCACAAAAACGGCGTCGACGTATTTACGTAACCGATGACGTCGACTACGTCGACGCGTCGTTTCAGCCTTACTCACGACCTACCCATCTCAGGGCGGACACTCTAACCACTAGGCCACTGGGAAGTGTTTGTGTTGACGTACCTATTCTGTCACAGTGACTCTCCATTTCTTTGCGGTGCTTCAGGTACATGGGCCACACGTGGCCATCAAACAGGCCGGGCGGGTCCGGGACGGTGTAGGACCTCGTACTGCGAAGACACAGTCCAACAGATCAAAGGACTGGGCAAACCTGACGACGATAACGACTGGCGAGAGATGGCTACCTTCTCCTCCTCTTGCACTCCTCATAAGGAAGCGAGATGTAGAAGCATTTGTCGTAAGCGTCCATGAGAGGCCTGCAGGGAGAGTCAAGAACCGCTTACTACTTCTGGAAGGCCTGGAGGGTTTTTAGGGTTGACCCACTTGTAGTTGTAGATGAGGAAGCCCTCCACAATGAGGATATGGATCCTCTCCTCCTTCAACGAGTCTTTGGCTTCGGGTGACAGGCAAACTCCGTGGGAGCGGGCGAACTTGACCGGGTTCTCCTGCCAGCCTCTCACCGTGCTGACCATGGCCTCCATGTCCAAGGCCGTGATGACTGGTAGGAAGAGAAGAAAAAGCTGGTTTGAGCACACGACATGCCTCAGCACACATTAGTCACTGTTAGTCAACGGGTGTGCTACTCCTTAGTTTAGCATTGCTTGGTTACCAAAGAAAGTGCATTTTTTTTCCTACGCCAAATCCATTCTTACCATCCCACTGTCTAAAGCCGTCCTCCCCGACTTCTATTTGATCGGGCTTCTGAAATAACAGTCACCAGTAAAACATTGTTGCAATCTAGTAAGCCAGTCGCAGCTGATCACACCTGGACAGGGCAAGTCAACGACCCAAGAAGCCCACGACCATCGAGCTTAAACGTGCGGACGTAGCCTTTACGGGAGAGAACCACAATTCTATTCCGAATCGTACAGAAAACACAAGCAGAGCGCTCTCTGCGGTTTCTAAGAATCTACTGCAAAAACTTGAGTCAAAGATCTTCCGTACGACAGGAGTGCTCTGCGGATTTTTACAAACTTATGCTGTTCAAACAAGAGCTTTGCCATTTTTTTTCCGAGGACCTAGAGCTAATAAATAGTCAAAGATCATTTAAATCAGTGGTCCTCGACCTTTTTTTCCCACCACGGACCGGTTTATTGTACGGCAAATCATTTTCAGGGACCGGCTTTCCACTTGTGCCAGATAAATACAGCAAAAATAAGTGCATTAAAAATACAAGTCAGTGGGAGCCCGAGGCTTGTATTTTTGCAATTGAGATCCGTCAGAATAATTGTATCTAAGTTATCATAAAACTTTGTGTTTCAATGAGTTCCCAGCGAGCAGACAAAAGCTGTCTTTGATCTTAACAATCAAAAGGCTTGTAAAACTCCACTGTGTAGGATGGGGAGCGACATGAGGGTGTCGGTTTCTTTGGTGTATTGTAATCCACAGGAAGATTTTGTTTTGACCCGAGATCTACAAAGCAGAGACGAGGCAGGGCCTGACCCCCCTCCAGGCACCTTGTCTTTGAACTGTTTTGTAACCGAGGGCAACTGTTACGGCTCAGGCTCCTGCCAACGCCGCTCATCCGTCTGTGCGCACCTCGGGACACGCCCACGGGTGCGCACATCCAGGGACGCGCCGCGCACGTCACCGCCCTGCAGCAGCCACCAGCTGCAATCAATCACCGGCAATCATCACACCTGAAACTGATGAGGGCGAGCTGGTTAAAAGACCAGTGGACCCTAGGATCGGCGCGGGAACTTAAGTTTTCTCATGGTGTACCGTAAGCCTTATGCGCTCTTACTGTGTTGTTTTTCCCTCCGTGATTCTGACGTCTGTTGCTCTTCCGCAGTGCCTTCCCGAGTCTTCCCTCCTCGAGATCTCCCGTTGTTTCCCCGGTGTTTTTGGACTGCCTTCTTCGTTTCCCGACTCCTCACTCGCCCCTGGACTCTGACGTCTCTCTCTGCCCCACGGACCCCTCGCTGATCTTGGACCCCTTTTGCCTTGCCCTCTTTGGACTTGTCTGCCTTTTCTCATCAACACTTGGTAACACACTTCAGATATCTACACACATAGTCTTACAACACACACACTCTTGTATTTTAGTCACACACTCTATTTCTATAGTTTAGTTGTATTGTTTATTATATATATTTATTATATATAATAAATTATTGTATATACTGCCCCCTGGTGTCTGAGCCGTCACCTCCTCTCAGTAAACACAACAGCAACGGCTGTTTACGACCTTTTCTTTGAACCGACCTTTTCTTTGAACTGTTTTGTAACCAAAGGCAGCGGCTGTTTACGACCCCCTTCCTTTAGAAACAGCTGTTGCCATGTAATCAGGGAAAGTCCAAATAAAAGTACAATCTTTCGTCAGAGCGTGGTGGGACACTGTACAAAGAGTACAGCCCAGGCGTTTCTCCTCAATTGAGCCAAATTTAATTCTGTCCCTGTTTGATTCCTTGCTTCTTTGTCTGTTTAATAGATGTCATCAGTGTTTGAACCTGACAAGATCCCTAGCAGGTTGATGGTAAACTGCAGATGGAAATCACCCTTTGGCTACAATCTGTCACATTTATACTTCGTTCATTAATGTGCATTGTATCATGTCACAAAGTTAGAACAAATATAACAAATGGCAACTTCCTATAGGGAGTTTTATTGGGGTTAGGGTTAGGGTTAACCCTATAAACAAGCTTATTGATGTGTCTAGTGCGGTGGTCAGCAAACCGCGGCTCTCCAGCTACATTCGGCTCTTGAGCGGCGCCCTGGTGGCGTTTTCAAAAATGTATGGAAATGGGAAAAAAAAATGGGGTGAAAAATATTTGTTGTAATATGGTTCCTGTACGAGGACAAACACGACCCAAACCTCGCTAATTGTTAGAAAGCCCACTGTTTAAAATATATTTGTGTTTATCCTTCACTGATGAGCGCCGTTTTGTCCTACTAATTCCAGCGGCCCTTGAACTCACCGTTGTGCGGACTGCGACTCAACAGTTTGTTTACAAGTATAACTTTCTCTGACGCTGCCAAAGAAAGACGTGTTTTATGCCACCGCTTCTGTGTCTCATTTTGTCCACCAAACGTTTTATGCTGTGCGTGAATGCACAAAGGTGAGCTATATTGATGTTAGTTACTTGTTGGGAGTGCTAATCAGGCATATTTGGTCAGTGTATGACTGTAAGCTAATCGATGCTAACATGCTATTTAAGCTAGCTGTATGTACATATTGCATCATTATGCCTTGTTTGTAGCTATATTTGAGATAATTTATATTCCTTTACTTATGTCCTCTGTGTATTTAGTTTATTCATTATCTGTATGTAATATTGGCTGCATTTCTGATAGTTGTTTGTGTGCCCTGTTGTTCCAGACCACAGCAAACATTACCTAGCTTGCAAAGAGTGTAATAAATCCATTAGAAGAAGACAGCCTTCCATTTCCTTTAACTTGGACACACACATCTATACTTTTGGCCGTTCTAAGCAAGTCACCCTCTGAGAAGTTTTACTCATGTTTTCCAATGTTGTAAAAATGTGTAGAATAAATATTACATTTCAACATTTCTGTCAACGAAGATCACGACACAGTCTTTTTGATAGTAGGCTAATATAACTAATATAGACACTTACATCATGTGTTGCCTTCATTATAACACTTATATATAGGTCTTTTACCCATTTTCTACCGCTTGTCCCTTGTGGGGTCGTGGGGGGTGCTGTAGCCTATCTCGGGCGGAAGGCGGGATACACCCTGGACAAGTCGCCATCTCATCACAGGGCCATCTTTTAATTTTTTGCGGCTCCAGACAGATTACTTTTTTGTATTTTTGGTCCAATATGGCTCTTTCAACATTTTGGGTTGCCGACCCCTGCTCTAGTGGGACAGGAGAAAGTTAAGTCGGAGCAAAGGCAGTCGTTTATAATTTATTTAATGTTTCTCTACGGCCCTGGTAGCAAATGCGTCACGGACCGGTACCGGTCCCGGGATCGGTGGTTGGGGACCACTGCTTTAAATTCTTGTCGTTTTTAAGGACCTATTGCAAAAACTGCGAGAAAGCCTTTTAATGACAAGAGTGGACCTACTGCAAAGGCGCAAGGCAAAAATCCCGCTCGGGTATTTTTAAAGGGGAACATTATTACAACTTCAGAAGCGTTAAAACCATTAAAAATCAGTTCCCAGTGGCTTATTTTATTTTTCGAAGTTTTTTTCAAAATTTTACCCATCACGCAATATCCCTAAAAAAAGCTTCAAAGTGCCTGATTTTAACCATCGTTATAAACACCCGTCCATTTTCCTGTGACGTCACATAGTGATGCCGATACAAACAAACAGCAAGGAATAGCGACATTAGCTCGGATTCAGACTCGGATTTCAGCGGCTTAAGCGATTCAACAGATTACGCATGTATTGAAACGGATGGTTGTAGTGTGGAGGCAGGTAGCGAAAACGAAATTGAAGAAGAAACTGAAGCTATTGAGCCATATCGGTTTGAACCGTATGCAAGCGAAACCGACGAAAACGACACGACAGCCAGCGACACGGGAGAAAGCGAGGACGAATTAGGCGATCGCCTTCTAACCAACGATTGGTATGTGTTTGTTTGGCATTAAAGGAAACTAACAACTATGAACTAGTTTTACAGCATATGAAATACATTTGGCAACAACATGCACTTTGAGAGTGCAGACAGCCCAGTTTTCATCAATTAATATATTCTGTAGACATACCCTCATCCGCTCGCAGATTTCTTTGACTTTATCGTTGGAAATGCATCTGCTTTGAGTGTCTCAGGATATCCACACATTCTTGCCATCTCTGTCGTAGCATAGCTTTCGTCGGTAAAGTGTGCGGAACAAACGTCCAATTTCTTGCCACTTTGGCATCTTTGGGCCACTGGTGCAACTTGAATCCGTCCCTGTTCGTGTTGTTACACCCTCCGACAACACACCGACGAGGCATGATGTCTCCAAGGTACGGAAAACAGTCGAAAAAAAACGGAAAATAACAGAGCTGATTTGACTCGGTGTTTGAGAAAATGGCGGATTGCTTCCCGATGTGACGTCACAACTAGACACAAAATACTGCATTACACAAGACTACCCGAATGTACTCGAATGATTGAAAAAAATAAACGTTTTTAAGCTAAATTATTGGTAAACACAGTTTATGTATTATAATTTACGTAAAACCTGCCCCCCTCTACATCAACGGCGAGCGTGTAGAGAGGGTCCACACCTTCAGGTACCTTGGAGTCCACATCTCTAATGACTTCTCCTGGACAGTCAACACCACATCAATAATCAAGAAGGCTCAGCAGCGGCTACACTTCCTTAGAGTCCTCGGGAAGTACAACCTGAAGCCTGACCTGCTGCTGACCTTCTACCGCTCGTCCATCGAGAGCCTGCTGACCTACTGTATTACGGTATGGTACGGCAGCTGCACTGCAGCAGACAGGGAGAGGCTGCAAAGAGTGGTCAAGACGGCTCAGAAGATCATCGGCCGCCCTCTCCCCTCTCTGACGGACATCTACACCTCCCGCTGCCTCAACAGAGCCAGTGCCATCATCAAGGACAGCACCCACCCTGGCTCTGACCTGTTCCACCTGCTGCCCTCTGGGAAGCACTACAGGTGCATTAAAACCAAAACAAACAGGCTAAAGAACAGCTTCTTCCCCAGGGCCATAACCATCCTGAACGGACTGCCCCATTGTCCCTCATAACTGCCTTCTCTTCGGTGCAATAACCCATTCCACCAACCACCCTGTTTTTTTTTTGTTTTTTTTTTCATGTATATATTCATTTCACACCATATTCATTGCACTTCTAAATTTTTTATATTTTTATATATTTGCACATTGTTTTTCTACCATGCACACATCGCACTGTATGGAATGGCCTCAATCTCGTTACCTTGCGTAATGACAATAAAGCTGATTCTGATTCTGATTCTGAGTAATGAATGAAGTTTTCATCAATTAATATATTCTGTAGACATACCCTCATCCGCTCTCTTTTCCTGAAAGCTGATCTGTCCAGTTTTGGAGTTGATGACAGCATCTGCTTTGAGTGTCGCAGGATATCCACACATTCTTGCCATCTCTGTCGTAGCATAGTAAAGTGTGCGGAACAAACGACTGACCATTTCATCGGCTTTCCCCACAGCCTCGTATTTTGAACAAATTTCGTCCAATTTCTTGCCACTTTCGCATCTTTGGGCCACTGGTGCAACTTGAATCCGTCCCTGTTCGTGTTGTTACACCCTCCGACAACACACCGACGAAAGTGAGAAAATGGCGGATTGCTTCCCGATGTATCGCTCCGAGAGCGAATAATAGTTTAATTCGCCAAAATTCACCCATTTAGAGTTCGGAAATCGGTTAAAAAAATATATGGTCTTTTTTTCTGCAACATCAAGGTATATATTGACGCTTACATAGGTCTGGTGATAATGTTCCCCTTTAAGGACCTTCTGCAAAAACGACAGTTAACGATCCTATACCTGGTACCTGCTCCCCAGTTTTAAACCCAATTCATGTGATGTCATAGTTTGGGCTGCCTGCTTTAAAGCGTTTAGGAATCTTGAAAAGATCTTCGTTAAGACCAAAAGACTGAAGGCGTTCGTGTGTATCGAGGTGAGCTGGAGTCTATCCCGGCTGATTTAACGGAGCTTTATCTTTCAAGCGGGCGGACGCTCGGCCGTTTTTTTGATTTGCCGTCCAGGAGACGATCAGTGGAGACATGTTACTAGGTTACGGCCATGACAGGACATCTGCAGGTCAGAATGGAGGGTCACAGCTAATAACACTGTCACATTTCCTCCAAGTAACCGAAGACAGTCTTACCTTGAAAAAGTCGTCCTGATACACCACACAGCAGTTGGGCAAAGACCCGAGCAGTCTGTTCGTCAGGGTGGTCTTGCCCCCGTTGGTCACGCTGGAATCGCACACAAATATGACAACAAATGAACCCTGAAGACGTGACTTCAATTAGAATACAAAGTCCAGTCTACTCACCCTCCAATGCCGATGATAATTTTCATCTTGGTCGCTTTTTGTGGAATTCAGAACCTAAAAGGGACCACCCTTTTACTACTTCATTGATAAGACAATCTCGCTGTAGGATTATTTAAAGAGTCCAGGCTGCAGCGTCGTCGCCTTCAGCACCAATCAGGAGGCGGGAGGGAGGAGACGGGGAGGGCTGCAATGTTCCACCTGTCAGGGGTTAGGGTGACGGGGCAAAGCCAGGGGTAATATCACAGCTAGCTCACTTTTTAAAGTGGCCAAGCTGCCAAACAACCACACTTTAGGAAGTTGGGTCTGGGAGATCCAATTGTGACTCAAGTGGAATGTGATTTTTTTTTATTTGTACACTACCGTTCAAAAGTTTGGGGTCACCCAAACAATTTTGTGTTTTCCATGAAAAGTCACATTTATTCACCATTATTGAAATGAATAGAAAATAGAGTCAAGACATTGACAAGGTTAGAAATAATGATTTGTATTTGAAATAAGATTTTTTTTACATCAAACTTTGCTTTCGTCAAAGAATCCTCCATTTGCAGCAATTACAGCATTGCAGACCTTTGGCATTCTAGCTGTTAATTTGTTGAGGTAATCTGGAGAAATTGCACCCCACGCTTCTAGAAGCAGCTCCCACAAGTTGGATTGGTTGGATGGGCACTTCTTGCGTACCATACGGTCAAGCTGCTCCCACAACAGCTCAATGGGGTTCAGATCTGGTGACTGCGCTGGCCACTCCATTACCGATAGAATATCAGCTGCCTGCTTCTTCTCTAAATAGTTCTTGCACAATTTGGAGGTGTGTTTTGGGTCATTGTCCTGTTGTAGGATGAAATTGGCTCCAATCAAGCGCTGTCCACTGGGTATGGCATGGCGTTGCAAAATGGAGTGATAGCCTTCCTTATTCAGAATCCCTTTTACCCTGTACAAATCTCCCACCTTACCAGCACCAAAGCAACCCCAGACCATCACATGACCTCCACCATGCTTAACAGATGGCGTCAGGCATTCTTCCAGCATCTTTTCAGTTGTTCTGCGTCTCACAAACGTTGTTCTTTGTGATCCAAACACCTCAAACTTGGATTCATCCGTCCACAACACTTTTTTCCAGTCTTCTTCTGTCCAATGTCTGTGTTCTTTTGCCCATCTTAATCTTTTTCTTTCATTGGCCAGTCTCAGATATGGCTTTTTCTTTGCCACTCTGCCATGAAGCCCAGAATCCCGCAGCCACCTCTTCACTGTAGATGTTGACACTGGTGTTTTGCGGGTACTATTTAATAAAGATGCCAGTTGGGGACCTGTGAGGCGTCTGTTTCTCAAACTAGAGACTCTAATGTACTTATCTTCTTGCTCAGTTGTGCAACGCGGCCTTCCACTTCTTTTTCTACTCTGGTTAGTCTGTTTGTGCTGTCCTCTGAAGGGAGTAGTACACGCCGTTGTAGGAAATCTTCAATTTCTTAGCAATTTCTCGCATGGAATAGCCTTCATTTCTAAGAACAAGAATAGACTGTCGAGTTTCAGATGAAAGTTCTCTTTTTCTGGCCATTTTGAGCGTTTAATTGACCCCACAAATGTAATGCTCCAGAAACTAAATCTGCTCAAAGGAAGGTCAGTTTTGTATCTTCTGTAACGAGCTAAACTGTTTTCAGATGTGTGAACATGATTGCACAAGGGTTTTCTAATCATCAATTAGCCTTCTGAGCCAATGAGCAAACACATTGTACCATTAGAACACTGGAGTGATAGTTGCTGGAAATGGGCCTCTATACACCTATGTAGACATTGCACCAAAAAACAGACATTTGCAGCTAGAATAGTCATTTACCACATTAGCAATGTACAGAGTGTATTTCTTTAAAGTTAAGACTCGTTTAAAGTTATCTTCATTGAAAAGTACAGTGCTTTTCCTTAAAATTAAGGACATTTCAATGTGACCCCAAACTTTTGAACGGTAGTGTATGTGTCAGGGTGCTATATTTAGTGGACGAGCCAGCAGCGTCATGCATATTTGTGTCGTAACGCCGTTGCGACTGACGGCTGCTGTAAAGTCTTGCATCGTATCTTCATACCTGCCAACTACTCCGGTTTTCCCGTAATTAGTACGGTTTTCATCAACCTATTCCGGGTTACGGTTGCAGTGATAAAAAATACGGTTTTTTATTAATTAAAAAAAAAATTTTTTTTAATGCGCGAGGCACCAGTTGCCATTGTTTCCAAAACGAGCGAACGATCATGGAATCAGCCGGAGGAAAAATCGCAAACGAGTCTTAAACCGAAAAGAAAACTGCAGTCATTTCCGTGAAGAATATTCAAAAGCCTATCCGGGAATAATTATCCGTTCCGAAAAGGGTGAAAACTACGCGAATTGCACCTTGTGCAGACAAGATTTTTCGATGGGACACGGAGGAATTAGCGATGTAAAAGACCACGTTGGGACAAAAGAACACAAGTCTAATGCCGTTGCTAGCGATACAAGTGGAAAACTTTCAACGTTTTTCGGATTTTAGCCACAAAAAGGTAATGACACCAATGTTATCTATTGGAATTGTTTAGTACTGTTATACTGTTAAAAGTGTTTATACTATTTATGCTTTCAAGTCCAGGTTGAAGAAATCTTGTTAAATGTTGACAGCATAACTACCAAAATACAGAAGTATGTCCTTAATATTTTTGCAGTGCTATTTCTGTTGAAAAGTTCAAATGATTACATTAGAGATGTGATGTGCCACTTTTCAAGTGTCTGATGGCTTAAATTAATTTTCATTAATTTGTCATATTTTGAATTCTTTTGAAAGGCTTACAAAAAAACTACATTTGAATTGTAATTCCATGCTATTGACAGGACTATTCATTTTAATGAAGTTAGCTTACCATGTTTACAGTATGATAATTGTGATAGAAATGTGAATTTTAGGCACAGAATATTTTTTACAATTGAACAAGGCAGTAGATTATACAAGCTTGGACAGAAAGTTAATAATGACACCAATTTTTTTTTTATGGAATTGTTTAGTACTGTTTTACCATTTGTTTACTGTAAAAAGTGTTTATACTTTCAATTAACAAATTGAAGTCTTGTGAAAGGTTGACAGGATAACTGGCATTAACTGTCAAAATAATTTCAAACTATTGAAGTTAGCTTACAGAATAAACATGTCAATCAACCCATATGATTTTTGCTGTAATATTTTTGTTTTGAAAAGTCACTGTGACTGATAGAAAAGTGATGGTTTTAGCAACATTTTAACCTGTCTGAATGCTAATAATCATTTTGCGTCGGGGGGCGAAGCCTGAACCCCCCACCAGGACTTTGTCCTGGACCTACCGGGGCCTGCGGCCCCTGGACCCTGGCTACTAGGTTTTTCTGATTCCAAAAGTTGGCAGGTATGTATCTTGCAGCTTTAAACAATGTTGGACTCAGTCGCCGCGCAATTCCACTTACATAGCCCTTAAAAAAACAATCCAAACACCTTGTGGAAGGATGCAGATATGTTTAAGAGTTCTTTCTTTTTACATATCCATGTTTAGATCATCTAGTATTTTTCCTTTGTGTATTCTACCAGTCGCTCTTTGTCTGTTTAGTGTCTTAAACCATCAGGAATGTGAAATACAACACCCACTCTTCCCTTATCAGTGTTGCGAGGGGGAGAGAGGGGGGTTGTCTTTGTGTGAAAAGAAGTTGGTTGTTCCCTTGGAAGGCCAGATCAAGTAGAGCAGCCGATATGAATGTATTGGTTAAGCTGATCTTCTAAAGTTTTGGTATAAACGTGAAAATATTCCAATTCTGTCTTGATGGTCCTTCTTACTCAGCATATATGTCATCGAAAGAACTTGGGATTGACCAGTAACTTAGATTCCCTGGGAGGAAGAGCTGGTCTGACGCAACAACCTCCATTGAGGTTTTATATACATGATGTAAGTATATATGTAATGTAGTAACAGGCACATATAGAATAGCATTTAATATTTACGTACTTTGCTCATTTTGAGCATACAAGGCGCATTCATTTTGAAAACACATTTGCTTTTATTTTTTCTTCACCACTGATTATTACCCACTGCAGATTTTATGAGAGCCAACAAACAGAATAAAACATCACTTACTGCACAACGTCTGCTGTCATTAGGATGCCGGCTGCTGGGATGTTCATATATTGCTATTTAGATGAAGAATGTCTCATAATCTCCACAAAGAAACAGGGTGGGGGTGAGGGGAAATCATCCTATTGTAGCTATTTTTGGGTCCTAAATGGCTGTCCAAGTGTAGCAACTTGTCGGAATACCTAATCAGACTTCTTCTGCCCAGGTGAGCTGCATGATTTATGACCTACAATAAAATACAGGGAGCAGGGAAGCGAGGAAGCAGCAGACCACTCGATGATGTAAACATAGGGACACACGGTAGTCGTTATTAATAGTTTGTCTGCGTTAGCGTTTATAATAACAATATCATTAATACTTGGTTAATATTCAAGTCACCAAATGTAAATTAACTATTGTTGGCGTTTTTTGAATGGTTATTTTTATCGGATTTTATTAGCAAAATAGTGGAGCGAGAATCCATAAAAAAAAACTTTGTCATGTCTTTCTTAATGATTGCGAACGATAGGCAGAATTCCCGAAAAAGTGCAGTTCCACTTCAAGTTTCATCCATTTTCTACCGCTTGTCCCTCTCTGGGTCATGGGGGTGCTGGAGCCTATCCCAGTTTCCCACTTTAAGATGTCACGGTTAAATAGAGCAACGTGTAGCGTGACAAACATGTTTATTATTCTTTTACAAACAGCAAATATTTACACATTAATATTTGTAGCAGCTGATGATTTCCATCTGGCAAACAACTTAAAAAAAACGAGAGGATAACAGCAACGAAGAGGTATCAACAAGCATGCCACCGTTGCATCGTTACCAGGAGGTCCATCAACAACATCATCATCATCACCATCATCACCATCATGCCGATCATCAGAACGATAACAAAACACAAGACACCTTTCTCAAAAATAGATTGACACATCTGTTGGATCTGAATGACAAATGATTGTCCTGCATGGGACAGATCCACTCTTGGCCAGTCAAAGATCTGAAAAGCAAAAAGATTTAGTAAGTCAGGCCCTAAGGACCAAATATAAAATATTTAATAATTAAATATATATATATATATATATATATATATATATATATA